>NW_013665716.1:981061-982359 GCF_000517525.1 Limulus polyphemus
AGAACTGATTAAAATTGAAAAAATGTGCTTGGTTATGATAAATTCAGTTTGAGTATTTGTTCATTCTCAGTTTAATTAATGAGGGCCTGCCATGGCCTGGTGGTTAGGGAGCTCAACTTGCAACCTGTGGGTTGTGAGTTTGAATCCTCATTGACGAACATGCTCGGCCTTTCAGCCATGAGGGCATTATAATATGATGGTCAAGCCTATTTTTGTTGGTAAAAGAGTAGCCCAAGAGTTGACTGTGGGTAGTGTTGACTAGCTGCTTTTCCTCTGGTCTGTCACTTCAAAATAAGTACAGTTAGTGCACATAGCCCTCAAGTAATTTTATGCAAAATATAACAAACAAACAATATGGTATGATATGATCTAAAGCTGTAGCCTGACAGGGACAAACCAATTTATTTTTTGTAACAGGTAATTGGGTAAAACCTGAAAGGTAGAAATTATGTGATTGTGAAGTTCTGTTAAGTCTCTAGGCACTAAAAGACCAACCAATTTCCGATACAGTACGTTACCTCCTCTCATGTGTATAGCTGTTCTCATTCAGTTTTGCCCTCTCTATGCAAAAAAAATTTGTTAGGCAGTGATCAAGTGCAGATGTTCTTCACTTGTGTTCTGTTTTTGTGTTTGTTTATTTTGTTTTGTTTGTGATTTACTTGATTTATTTATTTGCTACAGTTAGTTTTGTCTGTAGTAGTTTCCTCCAATAACTTACATTTGTTCATTGATTCTTTTCTTCTCATTTTTGATTTCTTCATGGTTTAAGATGAATTTTGAAGTTTGTGTATTACAATTTCTGATATTATTACCACTACTTCAAATGGCATTTACCAACTTTGGGTCTGGGTATCTCCATCTGCATTTTCTGAACCTGTTCATGAAAAGGGGGATTTTGAGTTGTTTTTTTTTCACCTCTTACCTATGCAATTCCTTCCCATGCATCTTTTATGAAATCTGCTAGGCCTGTCTTTTTGGATATGCTTTCTCAGGTGTGTTCTGTTTTCTCATTTTTACAGTTTTCATATGATACTGTTTCTTTTTTAACATGATATCTGTGTCAGATGTTAAGTTTGCCAAGTGTCAATTAAAGGCTTTTACTTATCCTTCTTAATAGTATAAATATATACTTTGTTGTTGGGCTTAGGAATCATATATCTCTCTGACTTGTTGGTGATAAATTCAATGATAAAAGAACGGCACGCACTTCACTTGTTTTCAAAATAATATATATGTTATGACATCGAGGTCACATGACTAGTATCACGCCACGTCGTTCTCGAACATTCATGTCCTTT
>NW_013665716.1:983225-1004990 GCF_000517525.1 Limulus polyphemus
ACTATATATATATATATATATATATATAGTTCTCTTTTTCTTGTCAAAAAGTCTACTTAGGTCTATTCAATTACTTTAGAATTTCACTTGACAAGCCGAACTACTTTTCCCTATTTCTATTGCACTAGTATTCTGTGTGTAATTTACTTACAATTGTAGTGTGAGTTATCACAGTCATATACTGCTCTTCCATTAATCGTTTGGTCCTCATATTCAGATATCATCTGTTCCTTTTATCACTCAGTCTGGTTCAATTAATTTAGAACTCGCATTGATGGAATGAACTATACTTTTTGTCTCTTTTAAAACTGTTAGTTATCCTCTAACGTATTATTCGTTAGGCCTATCATTTCTACAGTAGTTAACTTCACACCAAACTTTTCCTCAGTCATAACTTTACTCTCTTTTGCTATTGTTTGTCTGCTGTTTCTACTCTTCTCACACTAGTTTATATGTTTATCATTTAATTGTCTGCCCACCTTCTAGAAATCTCTATATTCTCTTTGTCAGTGTGTTGCACATGACTTTCGATAGTCTCAACATCAGTGAATTATAAACACAGCTTTTAATAACCATCCGCTCTTAACTATCTTATTATATAAAAGAACAACAACTAAACAATCATGAAATACCAACACACAAAATAAATAAATTAATAATACCTACACAAAACAGTCTTGTATCATGACAACCTGTTATTGGAGTTCCATATTTTCCTTCCTTTCCCTGACATCAGGGTTTATGTTGAGCATTTTGTTTATCAGTTGAGGGCTTGAGTTAGCATGCCTCATTCTCTATGACTTCTGATCTTTATTCCTTGGTTTATCAGAAGCTGATCAACTTTTTCTTAACTCCCAGGAGTTTGTCACTTTTGCTCATTTGGGGGGCTGTCTCTAATAATCCTATCCATTTCTCCCACATTCATTTTCCCACCTTTGTCTTACCTTTACAGCTCTCTTACAGTACTTGTCCAATATACATCTCCTTTTTGAGGCACTCCACCGATACCTGATGAGTTGTTTCGGGGGATACACTTTCCCTCCTTACTCCTCAGTGGTGCTATTGTCCTCCTTGGCCCTAACTCTTCATGTGATTTTTTTGCTGTTGGAATCTTGTTGGGATGGATGCTATCTTTTCACAAGTTCATCTTCCTTCCCATTATCTTTGTGACTTCCATTTGGCTCATTTTCTCCATCTGTTTGTTTTTGGAGATTTTCCAGAATCTTTAAATTCATGTATGGGCTCTGTAATTGGGCACCTTCAATTTTTTCCTGAAGTCTCACTACCGTCATCCATTGAAGGAAACAATTCAGTCAGGCGTTTGGCCTCCACCTCACACATTCATCTCCTACTATCTTCATTGGGTAGCTGTTTCTTCCTCAATGGGGTACTGCCTTCTGACTGCTGCCATCCTTCTAACTTCGGTAAATTATCTTTTCTCTGTATATTTTTCCCTCCAAGGGCATATCCCATTTACGATTCAGATCTCACTCAGTGGCAAGCATTTCCTATCCAGGTATACTTCCTATATCTCACTGTACAGCCACGATGTATACCCATGGCCTATAATGCACACTGTTGAGATGGGGTATTCCACAAGATCGCAAGTAGATTTTCTACATGATATATTTACTTCATTAGTATGCCTGTTTCAGACTGTACTAATTCATAGGCAATAACCACCTCCAGATCACAATGCATAGAAGTGGATTGCATCTATAAAATATAAGCAACCTCACCCTCCAGATAGAAGCCAGGCACAACATCAACTTTCAGGACTCACTGCATGAAGATGGAGAGCATGATTGGAGGATCACAAGCCATCTACACCATCAGAACACCACTGCCCTACTCTCTATTGAATGGAAGTGAACACATTTAGGAGGACTCCGTGGTCCACCACCCCAGCACCTCGAAACTGGAAAGTGGCAAGGACTTCCTTATTTTACTAGAAGAACATGGGGGATAAAACATGTTGGAGAGTCTGGAGGATACCAACACCAGAGACAGTGTAACAGGTGACCACGAAAACCTTATTTTGAAAAGCAGACCACTCCTGATTTATTCAGTCAAAGGGACAGCTTCTGCTTTACACTCCAGCCTTTGTATGGTCATATCTGGAGGATGATGTTGCTGTGGAGTAGCTCCATCACAGGCCCCTCAGTGGCACATTGGTATGTCTGTGGACTTGCAATGCTAATAATCGGGTTTCGATACCCGTGGTGGGCAGAGCACAGATAGCCCACTGTGTAGCTTTGTGCTTAACTTCAAACAAACAAACCCATCACATTGCAGTTCATACCTTTGATCGGGATCCCTCATCCTACCATCACCTGGATGTCAGTTCCAAGTGAGTGGTTTTGGATTAGAGCTAGGCCAATCAACATAAGTTATCCCACTTGTGTTGGTTGTGTTTCCTTTTCCTGACTCAATCTGCCTCAAGATCTACACCTCCATGTGGTGGATTCTGGAGGTTGATGTTGCACCCAACTTTTGTGCGATTCTTTCCAGAGGGTGCAGTTGCTGTTTATTTATAGAGGTGATCCATTTCCGTGTGGTGGGACTCAGAGGGTGACATTGCACTCTGGCTTATGTGCGTTTCTATCCAGAGAATGATGTTGATCGGGGTGATGGTTCTTCTTCTCCAGCTCCTCCACAGGGTGTTTTCACTGCCTGAGGCTGATGTTACACAGTGGGGTGCCAGTCTGATTGAGTTTGATGTGACCTATCACATTGGCACATCTTTTCCTACCATCATTCAGATGTTGGGTTGCTGGATGTGTTGTCGGTTGTAGATTTTTGCACATGTGCTTGTTTCATAGATCAGTTTGCACAGTATACGCTATATACGGTTCAGAGTGGCTAGGGCATGATGATCCATTTTAGCTTTCCCCACATTCCTATCTGTAGATAGTTCTTCTACAGTCTTTCTTTTATGGGATTGAGATTCTGGTATTCTGTGGTTCCGACTCCAACCCAACCAGTTTTCTCTCTCTTTTGGGTTGAGCTCCTCTCACTTTCTGCCCATATATGAAACACACATTTTAACACTTGATGCAGGGTATACCTGGTACAGAAGTGATGCAGTCTTCCATGTGTTTTTCTATCTCTTGCACCAGTTCCTCCACCTATTCAATGTAGAATTCTAGCTATACATGTAATAGGAAGTAAGTACCTATCGGAAATCTATTTTCAGTATATGTAAATAATAACTTTTAGTTATTACAGTTTACATTAGTAAACATGTTTTTATGAAAATTCAAAATAAGCAAAAATTGTGTCCTAAAAGTTCTTTGAGAATATACCCTGGTAGCCAAATCGGTGTAGCATGCAGTGTTGCATGTATGTTTGTTTTCAAGTGTTGTGACAGATTTTGCAACAAAATATCTTTAGAGAGAATGGTAATCATACGACAAAAGAAAAAGCCAGATAACTTAGCTGGGTTAACATAATAACATAACATAATGTTTTGGGACAACATGGGACCATCTTGGCTGTTCCATCCTCTAAACTAAATTAAAATAGTTAAAAAAAATCCTAAAGGCAGCCCTATCATTAATATACTTATTAAGTTTTTTTTAAACTCACTTACATTTACTGCCTCTACAACATCTGAAGGCAACCAATTACAAAGTCCAACCAGTCTGTAAGGAAAATGAAACTGTCTTAGCTGAAGATGACTACTACCTTGCCAAAATTTAATTTGTATCCCCTAGACCTACTATTCTCATTGTTAAATATGGAAAAAAGATGATGCATCAACACTATCAATTCCCTTTACAATCTTAAACACCTCAATCAGACCCCCCAAACTCATCTTTTTTTCAAGATAAAACAATTTGACAGATTTCAGCCTCTCCTCCTATGATAACCCTTCCATCCCAAGCACCATTCTAGTAACCCTCCTCTGAACTCTTTCCAACAATTCAATGTCTCTCCTAAGGTAAGGACTGAACACCATACTCCAAATGTGGCCTAACCAGTGACCTACAATGACATTATAACCTCTTTAGACTTGTATTCAATATTTCTGTAGATGCAACCTAAATTCTATTTGCCCTACCACTAGCAATAGCACACTGCTTGGATAGCTTAAGAAACTGATCAACCATTACATCAAGATATCTTTTTTTCATGAGACTGTTAAGGTTATAACCATCCAAATTATTCTTATAATTCAAATTATGATAACCCACATGCATTATCTTGCATTTATTATCTGCCATTTATTTGCCCAACTCACTAAATGATCTGAATCCTTTTGTAATTCAGCAGCATCCTCTTCACAGCAAGCAACACCAAAGATCTTCATATCATCTGCAAATTTAAGTAATTTATTGACTAAATATTTGAAAATTTAAAAGCCTTAAGAGGGATACGGTGCCCCTAACTTGGTAAACTGTACTATTAGTATGATTTACTTCAGTATTAGCTCATCTTTGAATGAATAAGGCATTTTTGAAGAATTTGAAGCCATGAAGTAGTAAAAACTTGCTTGTGAATGCTCACTTTTTCTTTGGTTAGAACCAAAGTGAAAAAATGGGGAAAGAGGAAAAAATTTTCATAGGTTAAAATTTGCTGTAATTATTTATAAAAAAAGATAAAATAAAATATTTTCAATCATTTGATTGATATTCATTGAAGACCATGTGATATGACATTTAAAAATTTATTGTCTTTTGTTTCAGGCTATTATTTTCGTACCAATTCATATGATGCTGTGGCAGTAATTTATTGATAAAAACATTGTGATACATTTTCAGCTATTGGTTTTTGCATAAAAATGATCGAAGTACTTATGTGTTTCTAGCTTGGATCATATTTACATTCTGAATACTGTTTTAAAACACACAGAAAATAATTTTTAAACTGATTTATATCTTTGTAAAAACATATTCCTTTGTTCTGTTGATTTAGGAAGTTAAACAAAATGGCAATGAATTTTAGACCTAAAGATCGGTTAGCAAGGGAGTTTGAAGACCGACGACCATTGGGTCCAAATAGAGAATTTGATGATCGCCGCCCAGCTCAAAATATTGGAAAAGAATTTGAAGATCGTCGTCCACCACCAGTAGTAGGGAGGGAATTTGAAGATCGAAGGCCTCCACCAGGGCTGGGAAGGGATTTTGAAGATAGACGTCCACCGTTAGGAATAGGAAGAGATTTTGAAGATCGTCGTCCACCACCTGGTCCAGGAAGAGATTTTGAAGATCGTCGCCCAACAACAGTAATGGGGAGAGATTTTGAGGACCGACGTCCCCTAACAGCTATAGGGAGAGAATTTGAAGATCGACGTCCACCACCAAGTATGGGCAGAGATTTTGAAGACCGCTCATCACAAAATATTATTGGAAGTGATCCTAAACTTGCAGAATGTAGAATATATGTTGGAAATCTTGCTCCAGACAAAGTGACTCAGGGTGACTTGGAAGATAAATTTTCCAAAATATGGAAAAATTATTGGTATGTGTTTTTGTGTTTGAATATGTATGTGTGAAGATTTTGTATTATTGTTGTCTTAGTTTAATTAAATTTAAATAAAATTTAGATGAAAAAAAACATCTGATTTTTTGTCACTAAGCCTAATATTCAGAATAAAAAAAAATGATTAACTCTGTAAAAGAAAGTCCTGGGCATCTTTTTTGTCCAGTGATGATTATTTTACCAAAATGTTTACAGGTGTAACTTCTGTATTGTACCAGTTATAATCATTTTGTATTTTTTAAATTTCAACATGCTTTTTTTAATTGCATAAGTGTATTTTTGTTTGAAGTAAATGTGTTGTCTCATTATTTTTGAATGACCCAATTTTTACAGAGTAGATCATATTTACTTAGCTGGAAAAAATACAACATATTTTATTATGCATTGGTTCTTACTAGTGTATATTTATTGTGAAGTCAGAAATAACAGCTTTTTTTAGTCAGATATATGCACTAAAAATTAATTTCTCAAACCATCACACATTTTTATGTTTAGACAGTTTTTTTTATAAAAAACTGGAAGGTATTTATATTCCTCATATGATTTATGTAGTTCTATGTAAATAAATATATATAAATTTTGCAATAAATACTTAAAGTTTGATAACTTTTATTTAGAAAATGTATGTATTTTTCATAAAGCTATTTTTAAGTAATTGGGTTTTTCTGTAGAAATCTGCTGTTAAAAGTTCATTTTTAAATAATTGTATATGGTAGATAGGTGTGTATATGTTAAAGACAATTTTGCATAAAAATGATTTAATTATATTTTCACTTCTTATGCAATCCAAAAATCAAATAGAACAAGTTATTTAAGTCTAGAATCATAGTTCAGGTTCTCAAAACCAAGAATCCTGTTAGAAGTTCTTTTGAACTCGCCTCAGCTTTCAGGGTAATGTCTGTAGAAACAAACAACAACAACAAAAAAATACAGCTCATTATAGTTTTTGTACTTTTAAATATGCAAATATGTACAATTATTATGTATTTACTATATTTGAGATTTTAAATATTTGTAAATTCTTCTTTATTGCCCTAGATTGAAGTTAGGGTGGATAAAATTTATGTTGGAATATTCACCTTCAGCAAAATTGAATGTGTTTAAGCCTATTCATGGTGAGCAAAATTGAATGATCGGTATAATGTGCTTAGGTCTATTCACCATAAGCAGAATTGAATAATTGGTATAATGTGTTTAGGTCTATTCACCATAAACAGAATTGAATGATTGTTAGAATGTGTTTAGGCTTATTCATGCTCATCAGAATTGAAGGATGGATAACATGTATTTAGGCCTATTCACATTGGTTAGAATTGAAGGATGGGTAAAATGTGTTTAGGCCTATTCTTCACCTTGAACAGAATTGAAAAAAGCAGCAGTTTTATGTGCACTTTTTTTTTTCAAAAACAAATACCTCTGCACATGGAATAGCTTTTTTCCTCATATGATGTCAGAGATTTGCAAGCCACCATTCTTGTGGAAATTTTCACCTAATCTCACATGAATTTGTGCCACTCAAGATGACATCATCATGCATCAGAACACTCCACCAATAGAAGTGTGATACACCTTCATGCACAATGACTCCCCATACATTTTGTATTTGTGAATCCTTTTCTTTTTCCTCTGCATTGTTGTCAATGGCATGTTATGATTTTGTTGAGTTTTGTGACATAACATTTTCACTTGGCTTGAGTTTAACTATACTGAACATGAATTCACAATTTAATATGAACACTACTTCCAAAATATACATCCATCTGCTGACACTTATAGCTATTTCTTGATCTTCATCTAAACATCGTGTTTGTTTGCTCCAGTCTTTGTACCCTACTTGATTGCTCTGAGCAATATATAATTTGCAAAACTTTATACCAGCCCTCGCATGCCCTCTATGCAGGTACTGTATATAAGCACAGTATGTTGACCAATATAATCACTTTTTCTTGACAAAGCACTAGTGCTAGGAGTTATGTTTTGTGGTTAACATTTTCTTATGAAGCATTTTGACAGTAAACTGGTGTTTTTTTTTCTCGTTGCCGAAATTTCATTGGTTTTCTTTTGCGGTTCAAAAAAAATTTGAATTCCCATATAATGGTTTCTGGTATGGGGGTTAACAAGACCTCATCCATTCTTCCTTTGTTGTCTGGTGGTAGTCGGTGGTTGGTGGGGGGAGGGGGTCCACTCTCGGTGGAGACTGTGCGTGAACTGATTCGGGATGAGTTGGAGTCCTTCATGTGGCCCTGGGGGTTCAGTTTGCTTTTCATCATGAATCTGAATATACTGGGGAGAATTTAGACACAGTGTTCTGTTCCTTCTTTCACTAGAGCTGCCTCTACTATGGGTTCATCTGATCAGCCACCTTCTGCCTCTTTTCTGCAGTTGCTTACATGAATTTGTGAAGCTTTGGGGATTCACCATCTTGCTTTTGAGTCTACCCTGCCTTGTTGTCAGATAGTTCTTTGGAGGGTTATATAGTTCTTCCTCCTTCCCCTGATATTGCCGTGTATACTGGGATGTTTGAAATACAATTATGAGAGAATATTTGCTCCCTTCGTTTATCAGAACAACATGCCCTGGCTTATCATCATCTGGCTGTAGTACATTTGGACACTCAACAGTTGGATTTGTTGTTGGATCTATGGGGTTCCAGGTTTGAACCTGTTATCTCTCTTACCAGATCTCCATTTTCATGGATTCATTTAACTTTTACCACTGTATTGTGATACTCCTCTTCGTGATTTCCAGGAGTTGCCTTTTATTCAGCATTACTAGTTTGGTGGAGTTCCTAAAACTTGCGAAGTCTGATTTTATACGGCACGTTTGCAGTTTTCGTCAATGTCTGCTTACCTGTCTTCTACTCCAACAGGTAATTATGGAGGATCCTCATTTGCATCTCATGGCCCCACCTTTGACACCTCATCCTATTGTTTTACAGAATTAGTTCCAACCATATTCTCAGGGATCTTCAGAAGGTCAGAAAAGTGCCATTGGCGTGGGTATCTACCCATTCAGAAAGCTGATCCCATTCATCAAGGATTCTAATCTAGTCTTTTTTCTGGTAACCAAGAACACTAGAGATTGGCATCTTATCATCAATCTGGCTCAACTCAATATCTTCCTACAACCTCCTCGTTTCACCATGGAATCTATTCTTTAACTTCAGTGGCACTTTACACCTGATTTTTGGATGACCAAGTTTGATGTTACAGACACCTACCCTCACATCTCCACAGCAGAGATCTATGTATGTTGCATGAGGGCCAGATGTAGCAGTTTCAAGCTCTCCCGTTTGGATTTGCTTCAGCGCCATATGTTTTCTGCAGAGTATTACAAGCCTTTGAGCAGCATTTTCATTTTCTGGGTCTGTGCACACATTGGAAGATTGACTTTTTTTTGGCACCAACCTGTCACGTTGCCACAATACATCCACAGTTTCTCCTTTCCAACACCAGAAGGGCGGACTTCATATCAGGTTGGAGAAATCCATTCTCTCACCAACTCCATACATGGTCCATCTTGGGGTGTTTTTCAATGCAGTTTGAGTCGAGCTCAACCTTCTTCCCTCAGACTTCACGCTAGAAAAGGGTTTGTCAGGCATTTGCTTATGTCACCTTCTCCCACTGCATGGATGGTTTTTTCTGTTTTTGTGTCTGGATACCACCTCCTTCTGTGGAAATCCATCTCTTTTTGGATGAGGTACCTTTCTTCTGAGGTAGGCATTCCAGGGTATTTGGACTGACTATGAATCTACCCTGCATATCAACGTTCTCGAACTTCTTGCAGTGCATTTAGCAATCATTCTAGGTCTTCCTCTCTTGCATGACAAAATGGTCATGATTCATTTTGACGATTCCACAGTGGTTTCATATTTTTCTCATCAGGGAAGTTCTCACTCCTCAGGTCTTGATTTTTGAGTTTTTGATCTTTTCTTTCCACTCATTCAATGACATCCATGTTTTGGCCTGTTATATGCCAGGGTTTATGATTTTGATAGCAGATCACCTTTCTTGACCCCCATCAGATTCTTCCAGCAGCATGGATGCTCCATCAGGTGGTCTTTCAATGGATTTTTTCTCCGTTTGACTCTTCAATGATCAATACCTTTGCAACCCATTGGAATACTAGCCTACAGTTCTGGTCTCCAATTCCACATCCACAAGCTCTGGTGATAGATGCTTTCAGTCAAGACTAGACAGGATTCCATTTGTATGCCTTTCCTCCTATTCATCTCTTTCCCATACTCTGGTCTATGATTTGTTTCACCCCATATTGGGTTCTCTTGTCAGCACCTTTTTGGCCTGCTTAGACAAGGTTTCCTCTTCTTCAGTTGCTCCAGGAATGTTTAGCATTACCTCATTATTCATCCTTGTTGAGACAATCTCAGTCCAACATTCAATACTTGGATGTTTCACAACTACAGCTTCATGCATTGAAGTTATGCAGTTCTTTGCCGACCATAGGGGTTTATATTCTACAGTTTCCGTTTATTTGACTATATCCTCCATAACCTACTGTGGCAATCTATCAATGGAAATGGACTATATATTGTCAGTGGTGTCTTCAGTGAGCCTTCAACCCACTTCATCCAACAGTCTCCATAGTTTCAAGTTATTTGAATGGATTTTTGAAAGGTTTCGCTTCTACCTTGCATTATATACAATATCCTTTGCTGCTCCCTTTCACTCTTCTATGTATATGAAGGTTTTTGACTCCTGTGCTATCTCATTTTATGATCCTTTCATATTCTTCATCTCAAACGAGCATTTCAGTTGCCTAATTGGGACTTTACAGTTGTCTTTTCATGTGTTATCACTTTATCCCTTCAAACCTATGGCCTCCTGTTCTTTGTATCACCTTTCCCTCGAGGTACATTTCTATTGTTGTTGGCTTCTGGATGCAGCTGTTCTGATTTATTTGCCATCCCTGTTCAGCATATTCTCTATTGTTCCACCTATTTTTTGCTCTATCCAGACAGATCCTTCCGACTGAACACTCTCACTGGCAGAGAAGGAAATAAATTCTTTTTCCAGGCATTTCTCTTCTTTACAATCTATCGTACCCAGATCTTTTGTGTCCAGTCAGAGCGCTTAGTTGTTCTGTGGCTTATACGGAACTGTTCAGGGGCCCATTGCACCTGTTTTTTATGTAGTGGGATCCTGCAGTGTCCCTGGATTTATCACCCATTACATTAACCAGGGGACTGTGGGAGTTGATTCCTATAGCCTATGCGGGGTTATTGTATATAGGAATATACTCCACATCACTTCTCACTAGATTCAGCATCTATCAATGTCATTGTCTGCACGTCTGAACTGTTCTATGAGGGATATTTTGCAGGCTGGTGTGTGGACTCTGAACACTTTCCTATCTCATTACCTTCATGATTTGGCAGTTTCCTCTTCTGTGGGATTCCCCCCCCCCCCATGGCTGTATTGATTACCTCTGCTAGATTTTAACAAGGAGGTGTGTAACTTTCTTACTGATTAACAGTTTTTCTTTTTCTTCTAGGGTCCCTCTTTATTTCCTTTAGATCCCACTCAGTGGCGAGTGTTGCCCAGTCAGATGTGCTTGTGTTTTATTCAATTCCGCACTAGCAACCTTTGTATCGGTTCATGGTTGCAACAGGCTCTGCTAAGATGAGGTGTTTCATAGGACCATCTAGACGCAATTATAGATGGTGATATTATATCCAAATACTATCCAATGGACTGCTACTCATGGACTATCATGAGTAAAGCTAAAGGGGATTTTGCTAGTCCCTGCTGTTCTTAGAGCTGAATCAGTCAAGATTGGTTTGCTTTTAAAACTTAGGGAATGTGGTTCACCTCTTTCACAGTTCCTCAGGACTCCCCACCACACACATGTCTCCCTACTGCTTCTAGTGCAGCTAGGGAGTCCTTACCACACCCAGTTCCCAGTCATTGGGGTGGTGAACAGAGGATTTCCCTTCAGAGTGATGAGTTTTCTCCACCGAGAGGGCAAAGTTGGGGACCCTCCTACCTGGGTCCCTGGAATTTTTTCCCAGATGTTGGTATGAGCAGGACCAACCTATGCGGGAGCCTACTTGTAAAACTGGTACAGATTTGATGCTTAACTATCCAGTGGGGGTGTGTGTAGACCCTCTCATGAACACTGTCAGGTCTTAGGTTGTTCATGCAGGGGGGCAATATCTCTTAGTAAATCTGAATGCAATGCAGTCCCATCTTAGGCCCTTGGTGGAACAGTGTTCCATGTTCTCTCCATAATTCCATGGGTAGGTGGAATTCTCCTTATTCATTTGGTTGGGGAGTGAAAATGACTGTTTGTAAATCCAGACCAGATGAATTCTAGATCTTGGGTGGAGTATGGCATATGTGATCCTGTCAATCCAAGCCTGGGACTTCTTCAGGTTGATCAGAAGGATTATCCACTTTGGTGTTGCTTTCTTTCTTTCATAAATCCAGTTGTTCAAAACACATCATTCTGTGGCTGCTGGATATGTATATATTAGCGGTCCAGCTGCCCTTGCCACCAACAGGGGATATGGGTACCATGGCCCCCTTAAATCCAGCCTCGAGTCATGGTACATTGGCTGCATGTTGGGGCTGGCCCATCATACTTACTTGTGTAATATTCCACCCTTTTCACTTTTCTGTAGTTCTGGGTGTAGAGCATACCTGTTCTGGATGTAGTGCGTTTTTTTCCTATTTGGGTACCACTTCTCATGGTACACCTTTGTTCTATGCAGATGCTTTCTGTATGAACTATGCCTTCACTGGCCCCTCTGCCTTCTCAGTGTGAGATTCTAGCTATAAGTGTCAGCTGAGGTATGTATGTTTTGGAAATTATTTTCCTTATCTGAAAATGTATTTCCAATCATGCTTACCTCTGCTGGCACTCTTCCCTCCATTTCTTTCCACTAAGAGCCGGTGTTAGTGACTTGGATGGGGTAGGTCTCAAAAAAGTGGTTATATTGTCAACATGCAGTGCTTTTTAGGGTACCTGCATAGACGGCGTATGAGGGCCCGAGTAAAATTTTGCAAATTAGATATTGCTGAAGGCAGTTGAATGGAGTATAAAGACTGGAGCAAGCGAACACGATGTTTAGATGGTAAAGATGAAGGTCAAGAAATAGCTTTAAGTATCAGCGAAGGTATGTTTGGAAATACATTTTCAGATTAGGAAAATGATAACTTCTGTTGATGTGAGTGAAGAATTTCCTCACACAGAACAAATTACCATCATTTCTGTTGGAAATCCTTTATCTGTGGAAGATGTGACAACTATCATCAATCATGTGGTGGGGTCCATTATGTAGCCAGGGCAGTCTTTCTGTGATTTTCAAAACCCCATTTCTTGGGTATTTAGAGTTCTTTCTCGTTTTTCCGTATTGTTTGATTTTACATAATCCTTCCTCTTGCAGTTTCTTTATTTCTTCTCCCTCCCCAGATATAACTTTCAATTTCTTTCTGATCAATTTGCTCTTGCAACCTTATTATTATCTAATGTGTAGTCACTCAAATTTCCTGTTCCTTGACTCTCCCAGTTTTTGGAGTCAGTTATGTCAGTTTTTTTTTTGGGGGGGGGGGTCATTATCTGTTGCTTCCCTGTCTAGGGCACAGTTTTCCTGTCTTTGAGCCTTTCTCACTACCCTTCATTGTTACCTCTCATTATTTCACCTCATGATGGCAGCCCTTCATTGTTCCCCTGATGACTTTTCTGGGGACTCTAGATCACTCCTTTTTTTTACAATGGTCTCTTCCACCTCATCTACCCATTTTCTTCTCATCTGGTTCCTTTGTAGTTAGGACCTTTTGGGAAGGGATACCCTCTTTTCTCAAGTACATCTCCCTTTCTGCAGGACCTTTCTTTTGCCCCTTTTCTTCATCCAGAGGCTTTTGGTGATGTGTTTGATTCCCTTGAGTCACGGGCTGAAGTTGCCAGCCATCTGTCTTCTCACACTTCTTTAGTTTCCCTATTTGTTCCAACATCACCCTTCCACCTATGCCCCTTACCCATGGGAACCCATCTGCCTGAATTAGCAGACCTGTGAGCACATTTCTCAGCTGCAAAATGGGTTGTTCTGGTTCTTTCTTATGGCTTTTCTGTCCCAACCTGTCTCCTTTCATCACCCATCTGATACTGCTTACCTTCAATGACTTGAGAGGATTCACGACCCCTCTCAGAATTCTTACTAACACCTCTTTATTCTGGAGAATTCTGCTGCATGATGGTATTATCATGCAGTGGCACAAATTCGCATGAGGTTAGGTGGGAATTTTCAGAAGGCTGGTGGCTTGCAAATCTCTTATGTAGAATATGCAAACTTGTGAGAAAGAAAGCTATTCTGTGTGAGGAGGTATCTATTGGAAATATATTTTCAATTAAAGAGAATGTTAACTTTCTATAGCAGAGACTGAAGTTTTAATACGGTATACTTGTCAGTAAATAAATAAAAGTGTCATTTTTTTGAAAAGCTTACATGTTCATTATATCAGTATTAAACCACTTGGCTTTTTTTTTTTTAGGTGTTTCCATCCACCAAGGGTTTGCTTATGTTCAGTACCTCTGGGAGGAAGAAGCTCAACGAGCTGTTACTCAAGAAAATGGTGTATTTTTCAAGGGAACAAGAATTGGTAAGTTATAATGGAATTATCACTAATTATTGTTGCATCATACATTTAGAATGCATAAATACTTTGTACATGTAATAAGACTTCACAGTTGCATATAAGAACACAACCTAATCCTATTGGGTTCTGTACCTGAATTGGCCATCTAAGGCAATTTGATGTAGAATTGTATTCAATAATTTATAATAATAAAAATTGTGTAAAACATTGTTTTTCCACTTTTTTATTTATGTGGTTCCTTGCATTTTACTGTTTGTAACACTAGAAGAGAATATTACATTCCAAAGCAAAGGGCATTTTTTTTTTTACTTTTAATTATTGAAGAATCTGAGGTGTGATTTTTTTTCAACCCATTACTTTTATTATGCTATATACATGTACCATTCTTCATGAAATGGGCAATACATATGGTATGTCATATGAACTAAATATCATTTTAGATATTATCTAAAATCTATCTGGAAGTTAGAGTGCATATAATGTATGGTAGCAATTGTAAATGATTGTGTTACAGCCAGTCCAGACCATTTTTTCAAACACATGTTGTGAATGATAAAGCATAATTACTAGAAATGTTGCATTTTGATTGTATGTCTTGTTAATTCTTTCTGTTTATAAGACACAAATGAGAACTGTCTCCTATTTTCTTTTCTTAGGCATTGAGCTAAGTGTCAGTACTTGACTGTAAACAGCCAGTGTAGCTTTGTTGTGTGTGATAGGCTCTGATTTCATGGTGTATTTTTGAATATGTTTTATAAAATCAAAACCACCATCTTGATGTATGTGAAAGAAAAATGTTTCAAAACAAACTACATGTACCTCATTGCAGCAAAGCTGTTGCGGAAGAGTATGACTAGTGAACCCCAGTTGTAAATGTGTTTTTGAGAACATTTATTTGCTGACAGGAATTGCAAACATAGAAAGTACTACAGTAAATGTGCAGTTAGAAGTTATATGGACACTTGAATATTCTTTTCATCAAAGGGTTACTTTGGCTACAGTATTGTAGGAGTCTAGGTGCTTATTATTTATGGCAATAAAACATGTTTGACTTTTTGTTTATGACAAAATGGATACCCTGCATATTATGATGATAATGTTTTCAAATGCATTGTTTTGTTTGTGAGTATTATCAGTTGGAATAGTTTAATAGCTTTAAAAATTCTGGTTGTGATTATGTTGTTTATGAATGTAATGATCATTATATAAATGTTTTGCATGTCATTTTTTGTTTTGAGGTTTGTTGCTGCTGTTTTTTTTTTCATTGTGATTGCCCAAGAAAATGGAACAGAACAATTTTTCCACATAAAAATGTAGTTTATCATATATGCAGAGTATGTGTGGAGATGCATATATAGATGAAACTAAAAGACCTTTATACACATTCATCTCTGAATACCTTATGTGTTACATATGTGTCAGTAGTACAAAGCTGCACCAGCAGAACATTGCCTACATTAACACAAGACCACAAATTAAAACCCAGTTACAGTTTCTATGATGCAAAAAAACAAAGATTTTAAGAAGAGAAAATATATGGAAGTTATACTCATCAATGAAAAAAATTAAAAAATAACCAGACAAAGGATGATACATGAACTAAATTTGCATACACACACACGTCATACCCAGTACCCTTAATATTATTCCCTGCAGGTCAACACTTGGGTACACTAACATATCACACAGTGTTACAACAGCTTTTTACTTTTATGTTTCTACCCATTCTATGTATTTATTTGCAGTCAAAATAACAAAAGTATATAACAGCAGTTTTTTATTTTAACAATGGTAATTAATTTTTTTTATTTATTTTGTGGCAAATATCAAAATTTAAAACTGTCTTTAACTTTATGTTTCACATAAATAGGAATGTCAAATGTTAGTTTAGTAATATAGTCAGTATCATAATTGTACTATAATATTAGAACAATTGTAAAACAACAGTAATATTCTAAATATTGTTAGGAGCATGCTATGACAGACTAAAGAAATAGAACATCAAAGAAGTATATTAAAGTAATGTATATTTTGATATCAGTCTATTTTTGAACTAGTTCTGATGAATCAGCAGTGGCAAAATGTAGGTTAGAATAGTTTTTTTTTAATCATCAGGAAAGTAAAGGTAATTTTTTTCTACCTGTATTGTCAAAATTGTTTAGTTACTTTTTGAGATTATTTTTGATTTTTAGGTATTTCTGGATGTATATATCTGTTATTTAACTTAAAATGTGGAATTACATATAAACTAGTAAGAGAAGCTAATAAAGGTACTTTACACACCTCTTATCAGTTCAGTACATATTTATGGGAAACACTTGGTATTATGTTGTGTTTAATAAACATTTTTATAATTTGTGCATTTGTGTCCTATCTGTACGACAAACTTGGCTTGATTTCAAGTAGAAGTATACTCCGTAGCTTTGTATCTTTCAGCCCCCAGTTAACAGGTCCTAATTGATTTCTCTGATGTAAGTCCATGAGTTGAAAATATTGCAAGCCTATGCTTTTGGATGGACACTAAATAAGTTTTATAAAGTAACAAAACATCAATTCTGAAATAATTTTGTTAAAAATTGTTGAAATAGAGTGAGAATTATTATTTTTTACTCAAAAATTGAAATTTGATAAGCAGAAGTGCTTTTGACATTTGAAAAGTGCTTGCTGGTCCAGGAAGGTTTAAGGAATACAAGTTACATTTTAAATTTAGAAATTAATAGTGATGTAATTGAATAATTCATTTTAATAACCTGTTTCATAGCCTGTTATTAGTTTATGAAAATTCCTAATATTTGTTTCCTCTCTAGAGGTCAGCACTGTTTCTGACAGATATCGTAGAGGTGGAGCGGGTCGAGGAAGATGGCCTTCACCACCCTCTCTTATTGGTGACCGAACTTTGAAAGAAAGAGGGCGGTAAGTGTGAATGAATTAGTATTAAATAAAGTTTTTATACTTCAGATTCAGATATCAATATTTATGAATTTACTAGTGTATAGCCCATCAAAAATGATGGGGCAAGTATTACCACCCCCCACCCCATAGTATATCTTAACTTCATATTTCATAGCTAATTGAAATAAATAAATTTTCCGAAATCAAGCTTGATCAGCAAAGAGATAGAAAAGGGAGTCAAATATCAGTAAATTCCTTTGTGAGCCAATCCAAAGATAATTCATGAAATGAATCTGTGGTGTATACATAAGATAATTATTGGTAAAAATAAGTTTGATTAACAACTTCTACTATATAGAAATGCTAGTGCATTTTGGTAACACTATGTTCTAACAATGGCTTTTATGTCATGTTCTTAACAACAAAGTATAACGTAATATTGTTGTTAGTGTATGTACTGAAAGTATAAAATGGAATGTAATACACAACAAAACTGGAAAAATATTTGATTTTTTAATATAGAGTCTCCATTGATTAAAGAGGTTTTTTTAAATTAAAAACATTGGTGATACAACAAAAAATAGCTTAATTCAGAAACAATTTAAGTTTTAATATTGGATCAATATTTTTGCTTTCATGATACATTTCATGCACTTGGCTCAAGGCTAGGTGATCCTACACTACTTCTCTACTTTAGGCTTATTATACCAACACCCAATTGACTTATAGGGTTTCACGGCACACCTCTCCCCTCTCATGGCTTCCTTTCACCCCCCATCACAAAATCGTAACAGGAAGACAGTAATTGAACTATTCTATCTGGATAAATGCATTTTGGCTTTTATGACTCCTATTTCAAGAACTCAAGCGTGATGTGACACACACTGGCTTTTATATAGGTTAGATAATGCTTTAATACATGGATTCTTGCACTAGACTCACATTGTTGATTTGAGACAGATGATTTTTTGGAGATCAATCAAAAGCTCATAGGCTTTTTTGAAAACTTAAATTAGGATATGTTGAATATGTTCCCAAATTCAACATCCGAATTTCTACTTTATCCTAGTTATCATTGTTGGAACTTGTGCAATATAATTATTATTATTATATTTCATCATAAACTGTTGCACTAACAGTTGTAGCACGTGAATTTGGAATAAGCAATGTTTTAGCTAAACCTACATCATTTAACTCATTTTCTGGCTCTGGTTATTTGATGACTTACTAATATCATCAGTGTTTTGATATGAGTTCTGTGTTAATAAACTTCATGATGTTTGAAGCACTTTGAAGTCACAGCTAGCATGCATATCAAATGTATAAAATAGTAAAATCAAATTTCTTAAATTTTAGTTTATATGATAAGTGCCACTGATTATGTTGATTTTTTCAGATTAATATTGAAATATATAAGGAAGGTTTATGAATTTGTATATTCATTAGTGAACTAGGATATGACATGTATGCTAGAGACTTAGAAGGACCTCTTGCTCGAGATCCTGTTTCCCGGGATCGATCACCACTCAGAGATTCATATGAGGATAGATTTCAGGAAGGTTTTCGACGAGAGCCCAGGTATGAAAAATGTGCTACTTTTATTGTTAACATGCATGCATTATTTCTTTAGCAGAAAGTGAGTTTTTAGCAATAATACTCTGGTGTTATTTAAATTCATATTTGATGTTATGTTTTGTGTGAGCACTAAGTACTAAGATGTGGAATATATTTTTGTTAGTTTTCATTTTATACAAACATAATGTGATATAATTTTTTTTTTTTAGAAGAGAAGATAGATTGAGAGATGATCCATTTAGACCACCATTACGTTATAGTGAACCTTACAGGGACCTATCCCTGAGATCTTATGATATGGATGTGTTTCCAGAGAGAAGAAATGAGCCAAGAGGGGACATGTTCAAATTAACTAGGTTAGAAATTTAGGTCATTAATATCTATTTCTTTCTTAAATCATAAAAGTTGAGTGAAACATTTCTACTTGAAAAAGAATGAATGATTCTAGTTTTTAAAGATTCCAAATAACAATGTATGTGGAAACAATAAGAGCACCGAACTTTCTGATGACTTGAATAATACTCAAATAGAGGTTTGAAAACTTTTTTTTCTGACCTCTTTTCAAACTTCTCTATTAAGCTTTACTCTATGATTTCTTGTAGTATCAAGGTTTTTGTTTCTTGGAGGGGGGGCTGATGTAATGTAGGCTAAAAATTATTCAGTATAGAAAAAATTGCCAATTGTTGTAAGATTCAGTAGAAGTAGGTAAATTAATCACATTTGACTTTTTCTGAGTCCACGAATCTTGAAATTGTCTACTTCACATCTACCACATGATGTTGTTACAACAGTCTTGCATAGTATCATATCTGTTGGATGTTTGTGATGTGTGTTTTATGACTTCATTTGGATTCTGCTTAGCTCTTCATATCTGTAACTTGAAGTGAGCTGTAGGTTAGAAAAAAGTTTTTCTTCATTTAAAATATTCTATTTTGATTATTATTATTTTTTCATATAACTCAAAATGCAAAGTAGACCTTCTTCTAGGAGATAGACTAGTGATTTAATCATCACATTAAGTCATAGAATAGTGCAAGATATAAGAAAAAATATAAGCTTTTAATATAGTTTGTTATTTTTAATACTATTATTAAGTATTATAATTGCTACAACTAGTCAAGGTTCCACACAGTAACAAAATATATTTTGGATAACCATTGAATAAGGGCTACAGTATCACTGTATTTATTAGAGTTTTCTGCTGTTGGTACTCTTCAGTGATATTTAATAGAAAATAATATTGCTAATACCGGTTATGTTAACCTTGCCCAGTAGGTATTCCATTATGATATTTATTTTGTTCAGTAATTGTTTTAACACATTCCTCAGGAGCCAAAGGGTGTTTTTAAACTACAATTTGTTGAATATTAAAAGTAAGTTCGATCTGGAAACTCCCAAAGAGGGTGGTTTTGAATGTATCTTTTTGGACAACTTTGAGACAAGTTTTTGTTTGTTAATTGATAAATTTTAAAGTGAAATACAGCATCCTGAAGTCTCCAGACTAGCTAGTACTAAGGTCTATCTGCTGGGATTGGATTCAGTATGTATCATTAAAGCCACATTCTCAGCATCATGAATTAAGTGAGATCCGACCGATTTCACCTGCAATTCGGTAGGGAAGGTCGAAGCATCACCATAATCAGCAGTAGGATGAGCAGACAAGAACACGTTGAAAGCAGCTACAGGCATAATATTGTACTCAGCTTCCATCACAATATCTACCAAGGTAGTTCTAAACAGTTCCTGAATACATCTATGAGATATTTGGAGACTTTCATGCTTCTTGTGCTTGGCTGTTAAGCTCGTGATGGCTGACGGATTTCAGTCACCTTACCACTTCAAATCACTTTTCACATCCCCAAAGCTAAAAGAGTTTGGGAAATGCCTTCTTTTTAGCCAATAAACATATCTAAAAACTTACGGATTGGGTATTTTTTCTAAACAAAAATGTTCTCCACTGGCTCGTGAGGGGCCTGTTAAAATGTTATTCTTATTTAGAAAAAAACAATTAGAAATTATAACAAAAAAAAGAAAAATTGCAGTTGTTATTTACATGTAGTTTATAATTTAAAAAGCTCTTGTTACATGTATGTTGTTATGGAGCAAGCTTAAATTTTTTTTTATAGACCAGATATTTTTCCTGACAGAGATTTTGCACGAGAGCTTCCACCGAAGGTGAATGACTGTGAGATTATTGTTATCAATAAGCAACAAAGGTATGTTTGAATAAAGATTTTTGTGTGTTGTGTTAACATAACCTACCAAATTTAGTACTTATGGACAATGATTTGTCAGGTCGTAAATTTGTATTGGTCTAATCACCAAGATGTTCTAACAAAAGCTAAAATACACATAATTTTTCTCCATAGAATGTTTAGAATCAAAATGACTGAAATATTATAGTTGTTGTATTTAACAAACAAAAACATTAATTAAACTACTGTATTATCAATGTATGTTAATAATATAAAAACATAGGTCATGATACAAATTTTTATATTATCTAATTTTTTATTTCAAAAGGAAGTGTTAAAAAAAATCTTAATTTTCACTTTTCTGTATCATGTGACACTCCTTTGCTCCAGATTGTCCATTTTTAGATATACTTTCTTCCTCTATTTGAGCTTCTGAGTGTGACAGAAATTATACACTTGTAGTACATATATTGCTAAGACTTAATCTAAATTTATAGCTTCCACCCTCCTTGCTTTACTGAGATATGAACCAGAAATTCAAACCCACATGCCATGCCCTCTTATTACATTTTGTCTTTCAAAAAAGTTTAGTAATTCTCTTGACATTTGCATTTGATTATTTATAACCAATAGAAAGAAAATATTTTATCTTGATGAATTCCCCATAATGCTAGCTTATTCTGATGACAGTTTCATTTATTTGGCCTTCAGTTTCATTCTTTCCTGTTGCCAAATCACTTTGCCCACCCAAGGTAATTATTTTAAGTCACTTATAACTTAATTAGAAAGTCATTTAAATTATAATAGTTATAAGAGATTGAATATCTTTGTTCATGTAATTATTTTGTGTTCTAATTTGCATATTTGAAATAAATAAAAATTCAGTAAAATACTAATAACAACAACCCTACCAAAAAGTAGGTTAACTTTAATCTAAACTATGACTTCCAAAAATGTATGAATCACACCTAATTACTAAATTTCTTGTTCTGTTTTAATATTTT
>NW_013665716.1:1005750-1007561 GCF_000517525.1 Limulus polyphemus
AGATTATTGCTATTTTGAAATAAGTTTTTAAAGTTATGTTTCTAAAACACAGAACAGTAAATAAAGAAGTAAAGCAAAAAATTATCTCTTCTAGTTATGACCTTTGTACTCGGTTGCTGCTTGACATAGGTTGCTAAGCCTTTAACAATTTTGCACGTGGAGGACAAGAAACAAAAATTTATTTAGGATATACTTTTGAAAACTTAAAAATACATAAATTACTACATCAATGCCATAGAATTCTAGTATAATTTATCAAACATAGTAACTAAGCTGTATTTGGTTCTAAAAAAATTTAATTTTGAGCAGATTAAAGGCACAACCTACCTCATTGAAATCTTGATTTAAAAGAAAGAAATGATGCTATGTACGTTAGAAAGGCTTAGAAAACCACTAGGGGACATTCTGAGCTTCATTGGTTATTCATATCATATATAGAAGTAAGTGTTTATAAGGGAGTGTTTCCAAAAATGGAAGGAGGTGAGTGGGGTGCCACTATGTTTGATTTATTACATGAGCAATATCCTAGCAAATAGAAAATATAAGACCTTATTTTATATACTAGCTTGTCAATATCTGCAATTTGAGTTTCTAATTCTTATGAAACTATAGACTTAGTATTTTGACTTCACAAGCATCTAATTTGAACCAGTGCTGCATTCAACATACCACGTGACACAAAAAAGTCAATGTTTATCTGTATTTTCTTAATATTTACTTTTAAATTAAGAAATTGAGTAATGTATAGTTCTAAAATTTGATTTATAATCTACAGTTTGATTCCAAACTTACTGACATAAATTCATGAAATAGTAGTTCAATAATATTTTGAATGTGAGTCAACAAACAAGATGACATGGCCTTTCACCTGTGACCCGTATAGAAAGCATTAAGTGGATAAGTGTAATTGTACACTCTTTATTTGCACTGAGTGAAGTATTAACAAGTGTGGGCATACACTTTTCATTTGCACATGGTAGAGTTTATTCAATAGACAAGTGTGGATTTACCTTTTTCAGTTGCACATGGTATTCTCTATTAATTAAATAAATGTAGATGATCACATTCCAGTTGCGTATAGTAGTGTAATCTGTTAACTGGACAAGTGTGTCCCTTCACTTTGCAATTGCACATGATAAACTTTTCATAAATTGAACATATGTATATTTATAATTTTCAGTTGCACATAGTACTATCTATTAATTGATAAAGGTGGGCTTACACTGTTCAGTTTCACTTGGTTAAGTCTATTAAGCCTAAATTTCTCTGCTAAGTTTCTATTAATTGGACAAAATTAGGCCTGCACTTTTGAGTTGAAACATGGTAGAAACTGTTAACTAAAGTTGGGAAATATACTGTTCAGTTGCATATGGTCAAATTTTCATTAAAGTACAAGTGTCGAGTTACACTTTGCTGTTACACATGATATTTTATATTAACTATACAAGTGTGGGACTGTAATTTTCAATTTCTCATAGTAAAGTTTTCATTAATCCTATCACTATTGGTATCCTTTTAGTTTGTTTCTTATGTTCAAAATGTTATTAAACTATTTTTGTTTATGTTATACCAATTAGTATAGCATAAAATGTAATCTAATAATCCATATTTTAATAGTATACAAGTTTTAAGTTCTTAGTTTTATAAGGAAAAACTACGAAATTACTCACTATAAAATCATCATTGCTCAGACAAACCATAGTTTTTATAGCATTCAATTTTGTTTGGTTACAGAGCTATCAAATAGAAAATCAGATTCCTCCTGCCACACCCAACTGTCACAACTTCTCTTTCAGGATTTGTTAATAGTT
>NW_013665716.1:1008561-1030786 GCF_000517525.1 Limulus polyphemus
AAACCATAGTTTTTTATAGCATTCAATTTTGTTTGGTTACAGAGCTATCAAATAGAAAATCAGATTCCTCCTGCCACACCCAACTGTCACAACTTCTCTTTCAGGATTTGTTAATAGTTCTCTCTTACATTTAATTATGTATTACCTGTAACCAATAGAAAGTTGAGGTATTCTATTACATTGTGTTCTGAAAACAAGATAGTCAATTTTACTTGTAATACAACTTTGGTTCACACAGGAATCACAATGGCTAGCTTGGATGCATTTGTAACAGCTCTTATCACATAGTTAGAAAGCCAGAAAAATTGTGATTGCTAGAGGAAATTGTCTGCTTTTTTGCATATTATTAGTCTATGTTCTTTGGTGCATTATTTAATTAAATAAAAATTGTTTAATGCACTACTGCCATCAGTGTAAAAACAAAAGGGTTAAGTGTCATCGATAGTCGACAGGAAAAAAAAGAATACTCAGATAAGTACTTTATTTCTTGTTTTATATGTTTATTCTGTATTTATTATTATACATGTAACTAATATGTGAAAATAGAGATCTCTTTAGGTTATTAAGGTGAGATTAGGTGAAAAAAATGGTAATAATAATAATGTAATAAAAATATTTCACAAGGTACGCACATGAGCAGCTTGGAGTAGCTTGTGGGTAATGTAATTCATTTTTCTCTGTAAATACTGTCTTACAGTCTATCATTGTGAACTCTGGATTTCAAAGTAGAATTTATATGACAGTCATGATGTCTTAATTGTGTTAAGTGAAGTTATAGAGTTTTGTTAATTTTGTGCATTTAATAATTTAATTCTTGTGGGTTGTGATTTTAGATTATATGCTGAGGCAGTTGAACGGCGCCTCAAATCACTGGGAATGACAGTGGACATATTATTTCTAAAAGATCAGGCTCTCCTTATTCAAACAGTTGAGGATGTTGCTCGGAGAGGAAGTTTGTATGCTGTTGTTGTTACAGCAGACAATGAAGTTCATAATTCTGTGATTTTGAATATTCTTCATGGATCCCCTCAAGGTAGGTTGTATATTTTCAGTTTACGTCCAGTGCTTTGTATCTACGTATCTGGAGAGGCAGTGAAAAATACATTATAGATTTTAGGCTGTCTTAAATATTACAATCTAATTTTAAACAAAAATCGTATGGTTTTGAATATCTAATATTAGTCTTTGCTTAGAAAAATAAAATTGATTTTACACACAGTCTGCAGTGTAGTAAACCAAGCAAAAACATTACACCTGTTTTTATGGATATTCAGTGCCGAAATTGAAACAATTTTTCAGTGTTTACTTATAAAAATAGTTTATAATAATTTTAAGCTAAGTTTGCCATACAACTGATTATTCAATGTCTGTTTTCAAATAACTGTTTGTCCATTAAAATTTCTCTTTTTGCAAGAAATTGGGGTTTGAAATGGTGCTTCTAAGTTTGCATATTGTTGGTTAGATTTCTCATGAATAACAGAGAAAATTATTTGTGCACTTGTAGTGATTGAGTATAAACATAAATGGTTGGAATTAAATTTCACGAGTGTTCAATAATAACTAAACAAAAGCCTCAATTCATGCTGGAAGTAGAGTGTATTTTTTTCTATGAACTTATGTAAAATAAACATGTATTTATGTGTGTGTGTGTATAATATGCTCACACACACACAAAATAAACAAATAATTATAAACACATGCATACATACACAATGTTAAAACTGAATGCTCAGTTTTACCTGAAACACTGCAGATTAGAATCATGCAGCTGTATTATGCAAAACATGATTTTGAATACATATATAATTTCCACATTTATTATTTGTACAATGAGTGAGACATATTTATCAACTGTGTGACTGTTTAGGTATGTAACATATTCCCATTCTGTCCATAATGAATATGTCTACCAGTGGGACAGCAGTGAGTCTGTGGACTTACCATGGTAAAATTCGGGGTTTGATTCCCCGTGTTGGACACAGCAGATAGCCCAATGTGGCTTTGCTCTCAAACAAACAAAATTATTTAATATTTAGAATTGTTTTTGAAATGCAGAGTAATATCTGTAGTGCTGTTATTTTGTAAGTATTGTATATCAGTGGCTTATTATTCTTTTATGTTCCATAATGTTGTTTGATTTCTACTTCCTGTGATAAATATGAAAAACTTCTATAATATACATATATGCTAAATGTTTATTCTCCTATAGGTTCCTCAACCTGAAAGCTCATTGTTAGTATATTTCTGATATTCTAATTTTCTTCTGAAAATGCTGTAAACAAACTACGTGCAAGATATCATTCAGAAAAAAAAAGTTTATAATTTGATTTATGCGTTTATTTTACCAACAGTTGTAGAAGAAGCTGGTCTTAATGTATAATGATAATAAGACATATCAGTATCAACCAAAGAAAGTATGAGTAATTCATGTTTTATGGGCTTGTGCATATTTATTCAGTGAAGAAATGTTGGCCTATTGTGCACTGCTTGTTACCACATTATGAATGTTTGAAACAATTACTGAATAAGCAGTAAGTCGTGATGCGGAAACACTGTTCGTAAACTTGGTGCAGTAATATTTTTTTGTGAATTTTATGTTATAAAGCTGGGTTTCACACAGACTAGTAGAAACACAGATGCTTTTTATGTTCAGTCAAGTTTGATTTCAGTGTTCATTTAGACATCCATGGCAACATACGCGTGACTTATCAATGTTGCACATAAGACAAACACGAATTGCATTTACAGTGAAGTGTCTTTGATCTTTTAAATTAGAGAAATTAATAATGAAATTTGTGTAATCCTTTTACAGTTTTAAATTGAGCAGTTGTCAGTATGGAGAAGATTTTTGCGGTTTTAGAACCTATTTTTTTCTTTGATGGATTTAGTTTTCACAGAAAAACTAGATCTCAGAGAAATATCTAGCTGTTGGTGGGCTTGCAATGGTATAGTTGTAATAGGATGCTCAATGATGTTGTAATACATGTTCACACGATTCCAGAACTAATACTAATTAATGTAAAACATCATGAGCAATCCTTACTCGAGAACTATATTCTTAAGTGATCTGCATTTCAGTGTAACAAGTGTGTGTTCTGAACTACTGCTAGTAATATTTATTTAAAATGTCTATATAGTAACAGTTATTTTAACAGAGCATAATTGTGCATCTGCTAAAGAAGATAAGTAGATGAATTCACATTCAAGCAAAGATGCTGAATAAACTTAAGTGGGCAAGTATTTTGTAATTACTTCAAACAGACCTTTTTCACTTTTAAAAATGTTTTACTACTATGAAGATATAATGTGGTTTGAAATATGAATGTATTATCATGAATCGATTGTAAAAGTCATATATGTATTACTGTAAATCCAAAAAAACTACAGGCATATTCTTTTAGTAGCTTATGTAGTTGATTCTATTTGTAGAAGTTTTGCATTCCAAAAATGAGAGGGAATATACATTTAACGGTTATGTTGTGCTTGTTCAGTTTGTGAAGTTCTGTGGTAAATTGTGCTCCAGCTATAATAAAAGGTATATAGAAACATTACAGAATAAAAAGTTTTCAAGCTCTTAATTTGAGGTTTTTAGTATATTACCAAAACGGCATTTCATTTTTATTTATAAAAAAAACTGTCTTACAGTCTATCATTGTGAACTCTCAATTTCAACGTAGAATTTTTATGGCAGTCATGTTGTCTTAATTGTGTTAAGTGAGGTTACAGAGTTATGTTAATTTTGTGTTGTTAATAAGAAAACATTTCAGTGCACCCTAAATGTTGAAACTGCACAAATAAAACTTGGGTTATAAATATTTTTTGGGCGCTGTTGTATGTTATGCAATAGTTTTACTGGAATTTTTTTCATAAATGCCAGTAAAGTCACAATTGTTTTTTTTTGTTATACAGAATTCTTAAGGACTGGCAGTATGAAAGAGGTGTTTTTCTAGTGGAATAGCAAATGTTAAATTGTAACCTTTATTAAGGCTAAGAAGCATAGAAAATAATAGACTATTCCATTGCTATCAAGTCATACTTTTTGGATACTTTTATATTCTTTTTGTCAGTATTTTGTCCCTGCACTTTTTCAAAATATCGCAGAAATGATTTTGTTGCATATATCATTGGTATTAGGCCTATTTCAAATACCATGTCTAATGATATATTATTAGTAACAACTGTTATTCTGATTAAAGCCTTTAAGTGAGGGTCTTTATTCATTAGGCATCAGTAGATGGTTATCAGGTAGAATCCTAGGAACAAGGCCCTCCAATTGTTACAAATCTCCTTATTATAGTTGGATATATAGTAAGCTGGCACAAATATTATACGTCTTTGACAGTTTTTCTTTCCAAAACAAAAGATGTAATCAATGGGGATAATTATTCCAATTTTTAGAAAACCAATTCAGGTATTGCACCTTAATACTGTGTATCATGGTCATTATCAGAACTGATATAAAAGTTGAAAATTAAAGACCTAGTCTAATTTTGATAATTTTTTAAACATGATACTAAAGTTATATCATATGGATTAATTGTGTACTTTTTGATTACCTTTATGCGTTTTTATAAGGCTTTTTATATGACGACTATGAGCTAAAAAACTCCTCCCTAGTCAGGAAATCTTTGAGTGATGTCACACCATGACTTTCCTTTTTGTTTCTTTTACTGTTTGCATTGACTGTCAAAGACAACCATTTTACGTAGAACTATGTACAATGCTTGAACTTGATCCCATGCAGGATTTATTTGTTTTGTTTTAAGATGAATGTGTTCATAGTTTGTACATCATACCCCATTTTAAGTCTCTTTTTTTTTTAATTTGTATTTGCTCTTTGATTTTGCTACATCCAGCAGATTCTTAGTAGTTATACAGTGAAGCAGCAATTTGATAGTTACTAATTTTTGTCATACTGCTGTAAGCTTCAGAAGGATTCACACACACACATATACACAGTGCAGTCATTCCTAAATTTACATGATAACTTTGATGTTAATAACAATCTAGCTTTCAGTAATGACGAAAATGAGCAAGCAGAAAAATGTGATTTCCACAAGCATTTCAAGCAGGATTCTACAACAGAAGTGAGAAAAAAAGAAAAATGACATACTAAATGTTTTCACTGGCAAAGTAGTATGAAAACTACAAGGGTCTACCCTAAATATACAACCTGTATGAGGTGTAATATAAGGCTATATTTATAAAGCACTAAAATAGGTATGCAAAATGTTATAGGTTGAAATTGTATTCATAGTTTACATTTGTAGGCATATTTAGATCATTACGTGCAGCAAAACTTATATACATATATGGTAAAATAAATGCAATTGTGAAGAAACACTTTAACTTATAATAATATGCCCATATAAACACACAATTCTTTCACGTTTGTTTGTATTCTTCTTGGTATCTCTCTAAAATCCATCTCAGTACCATCATTGCAGGCTAATGGCTAAAACTTGCAGGGTTGAAGAACCCCCTTGTACTGTTTGTGCACATCACTATTACCTGCATTTTCATTCTTGTCATTAATTAGTATTAGATCATTATTGATACCATGCTAATTTAGGGAAGACTTTGCACTGTTGTTTTTGTCCACTGTTGTCTTTTGAAGCAATTTTGCCCTAACATAATGTCATGCAATAAAACAGATGACTGTGTTGTTTGCCTAAATTTCCTCATTTGTGTTTGCATGAGAAAATGCATTTTTCTTCCATATATGTAAAAAAGAACTAAAACTCTACTAATAGTCTTTTGAAACATACTTTATTCAAAAAATGTAATAATATGTCCTCACTGGATTGGGCCTTTAATACTTTTGCTTCTACTTAAGTTTTTCTTAAACAAAATTTGGCATAGCCTTGTATGAACACATTTTACTAGGTGTGTGCCTTGCACACACACACACACACAAAATAATCTTTTGTATTTCAAGTGTATTGTTCAGTACAGTTACCATGTCTATAAGAGTGTGTTTAATTATTGAATTTTTGGGGCCATCATTTTTAGGGAATTAAGCAAGTAAATTCTTGATAACTTACATACCAAAATCAGCTTATAATCAGCTTAAGCACTTTTTCCTTTACTTTTGAAGTTCAGATTTACTTTGCTTACTTGAGTATATATAAATGCACAGTTACTCTATAAATACGTTTAGTGATTGTCAGTGATTGTGAGCATTAATAAGGAACTTAAAAAAATTTAAATGCTCCATATAGTAAATTAAGATTTATTTAAAATCAATGTACTGTGAGGCCGGGAACAAAGTGTAAAATATTTTCTTATTTTAAAACCTGCATATGAAGATTTTATCAGTATGGGGTAGGTATAGTTACAACTTTTTGTACTTTTGGTAATTATTAATATGTGCTTAAATAATGTGCTCAACTGTGCTTAATTTACATTTTATATCAGATCAAAATTCTTTGGTTTATTTTGGATTGTATGTGACAAAATCCACTTTCAGGAGATTTGTTTTTAAACAAAGACAGTAAGCACTGACTGTGGAGACTGTAAACACCATTATATGTATTTCCCAATGTTGAGATATACTTTGAGTAAATAAAAGGTATATTTGTACCAAGACTGTATCTGAACCTCGGTTTCTGACCCGTGGAATTTCAACCTTTTTATTATCACCATTCATTACTTGAATTTTAAATACATGGAAGATGTACCTTTTTATTTGCTATAAATGGAAGTAACAGTATCATGAGTATAGCAAACATTGTAGATTGATTTAGATGAGTCAAGTTTTCAAGAATTGTCTCAGGTTATTGTGCATACTGACAAATCTGGGAAGTATAACATTGCATATTGAAGTATGAGTTGAGTCTTTGAGATTTGTCTGAACAAATAATGTGCATACCAACAAGTGTGGGAAGTATAACATTGCCTATTGAAGTACAAATTAAGTCTTTGGCATTTGTATGAACAAATAATGCGCTTACCAACAATTGTGGGAAGTATAACATTGCATATTGAAGTACGTGTTGAGTCTTTGAGATTTGTCTGAACAAATAATGTGCATACCAACAACTGTGGGAAGTATAACATTGCATACTGAAGTATGAGTTGAGTTTTTGAGATTTGTATGTATGATTAATGTGCTTACCAACAATTGTGGGAAGTATAACATTGCATATTGAAGTACGAGTTGAGTCTTTGAGATTTGTCTGAACAAATAATGTGCATACCAACAACTGTGGGAAGTATAACATTGCATACTGAAGTACGAGTTGAGTCTTTGAGATTTGTCTGAACAAATAATGTGCATACCAACAACTGTGGGAAGTATAACATTGCATACTGAAGTATGAGTTGAGTTTTTGAGATTTGTATGTATGATTAATGTGCTTACCAACAACTCTGTAAAGTATAAAATTACATATCGAAGTACAAATTGAATCTTTGAGATTTGTCTGTATGAATAATGAGCTTATTGACAACTTTGGGAATTACTGTATTGGCCTATTTATAAGGCAGTGTTTTTTGATTAATAATTAGACTGTAAAATGCATAGTCACCTTATAATCGTGGCCAACCACAGGCCCCTTCCCCCTAATCTAGCCTGTCACATTCCTGAATGCCTAGATAGCATCTGTCTACACAAGGTCATTGCTCGTTCATGCAACTAATTCATCTGCAGGCTGTTCAGTTATAGTATTGATTTTGGAGATGTAAAAAAGGACATTATGACACTCAATTTTTTTCTTTCCCATGGTTTGTGAAAATGGGGTTGTCTTATATTTGAGATCGCCCTATTACTGGGACAGTACGATATAACATTGCATATCAAAGTACATGAGTCAAGTCTTTGAAATTTGTCTGTACGAATAATGTGCTTACCAACAACTCTGAGTAGTATAATATTGCAGCTGGAGTAGGTTTGCTCACGATTCAGAGTTTTCTTTATTACTTAACAGTGTCTCTCTTGATGACGTGCATTGGCTAGTAAACATTTTTAATAAAGCTTTAAGATTGCTTTTCATAATTGTGGGAAATTAGTAAACAAGTTTTATCGGTACTAAACATTAGTTTATAAAAAATATTTTTCACTAATCAGTAATACAATTATTGCGTCAGTAAATCTACTAACAGCATTGTAACATTTGCAGTTAGTACAACTTAGCATTTTGTTTTAAGGAGATCTAATTTGTCACCCATGCTCAAGATGTTTTCAGCTGTATTTCTGAGTAAGAGTTATAATTTCTATGCTATGTGGGTTTTTTTAATCATGTCATTCCCACAGAGTTGTTAGGCTACTATAAACATGTATTATTTAATCCTATTTTAAGTCATGAACAGTATCTGTGCTTTTATGGTTTTTGTCAACCTGAGTCAAGGAGCAACTCCTTTTGCTAGTATGATGTAACAAGTAACTGGTATCGTTTATCAGTTTTAGACTAGTGAACAAGATTAGTAAAGTATTTTGTTTATATTGTGCTGTGATGTTGGTTAATATTTAATATTTTTTTCTATATTTATAATTAGTTGATAACTAGTTTAAAAATAAACATGTAGTGTAATAGCACTTTCACTTAAATTTCTCATTCATGAATGCCAATTGAAGAAAAACCTCATTTTTATTAGAGAGAATTTTCATGACATACCACACTTTCTACAAATCAAAATTAAAGCTAAGTTAAAATTTTCATTCATTATTCCTTGCACTTCACATACTTTTTCAGCATTTTATCTTGGAGGTGGTTTTAAAATCTTGAAATCAATACTTTTTCAGTTACAGACTTTAAAATGTAAAATTCATTTGTGATTTTTTCAAAATAAAAATATGGATCAATTGCACTTGTTTTATCATCATACTTTAATAGTTTGCTTCTTCTTCCAATAGCTAATTTTTTTTACCTTAGGTATTTTGTAAACTGTTCTGAGTTCTAATAATAGACTTTTTTTTTATCCTACATAAAACTAACAGTACATGAAAGATATTGTACTGTGGAAAAACCTTTCAGGTTTTGTAATTTTGGTTTAGTCAAAGTTATCTGTTTTGAAAAGCTGTTATATAAAACATTGTTAATTAAACACAGCCTGATTCTCTAAGAAAAATGTACAGTAAATTCATTTTGACTTTGACTGTGTTTAATCTTTGTTTTGTGGCAGGATTACAGTTTATTTATGTTTGTTTCTGCATATGTTCAAACTGTAATATTACTTGATTCTTGTTGTATTTCACTCCAATAAGAAGTACGTGTTTACCTTTGTTTGTAGAGCAATTGTAGAATTGAAACTAAGCACTGTTCAAGATCTGCAACAGTGTAACATTATATATAAAATGGTTTTTAATGGAATGCCAAATAAATGAATTAGTTCTACGTGTTTAATAAGCAGTATATTATTAACTTCTAGAAACTTCAAGGCATAGGTGATAAATGACATTCAATTTAACTTCCTATAGAAGCAAGTATTAAAGTGAAGTTTTCCATTTGCTTTGAGTAACTGTAATGTTGTCTGGTGACTACTAAGAGTTTATTTTGGTCCATAACTAATTATACTAGATTTCTCTTGAGACATGTTCTTCAATATTTACAACTCGTGTCATCTCTTGATTACATTTTTTGACTTGAATGCATTGAGAGAATACACCATGCATCGCATTACATTTAGCACTTAGCATTTGTGCATCTAATGTTCACAGAAATGTTAATTATAACACCCACTAGTACAGTTTTGTGCAATTATTAAAATAAATACACAGTAGTTTGGATCCTCCCAACATGGTAAATCATTGCAGTAGATCACTTTATCATGTTTTTTTTTGTTTTTTTATCTATACAAGTACACAGTAACAAAAGTGTGAAAATGTTTCGGCATCATGCCAAACCAATCCACTAAATGTGCACTTGATTCTGAATAATATATAGTAACTCTGTCACATAGTGTAATTCTAAAGTGCTGTGACTCATTGATTTGATGCTTCTGTTGTATTATTTTATATTGAATTGCAAAAAAAAAGAAATCTACTAGATGAAATAGTTTGAAACTTGAAATGAACTTTCTAAAAATGATGTTGCTTTTGCATACGCGCGCGCACACAAATTGTGATAGTTGTTTGAAGTTATAACTTTAAAAAATGTGATACATTTTTAAGAAGCAATTAGAAATGCTTACCTTTGTTTTTGATTTCAATTATTGATTTTTGTCTTCTAAATTCCTCAAAAACTTTCCTATAAAGTTTTTTTTTTTGGTAAAATTGTAACTTTTCATTTTGTTTTAATCTTAAAACATTGCCCACAGTTTCACTGTTTACAATTACTGCCATACAACTTTAACCACACAAATATTATAACCAAGCTACCGTTTTTAAAAACTGTTAATAATAAGGTTTTATTTAACATGTGTAATAAGCAAATTAGCACTGCTTTAATGAACCAGTTTTCAACTTCCATTCTAGGAGACTGAGTGCCATATTATGCTCATGGAAAATGCAGGAAATTAACAAACACTAATGCTGAAATGAATCCAAGATATAAATTTGTAAATTAAATATTTTTATGTATAAAATTAAATATATAAATTTGTTTTATTGAATATATTTTTAATGTGTGGAAGAACAATTACAATCTTATTTTATATACTTTTTTTTTTAATTCAGTGGTGCAGTTTTACCTTGAGGCAGGATGCACCCATCCAGGCACCATCGAGTTAATAAAAACTTTATATAAAATGTCTGAGCATGCTAAAAAGTTTTACAATATTTGTGTTCAATGCCACTTGCAAAAATGAATTATATGAAATATTCTGATGTTGTCATGAACTACAAATAACAAGACATTATGTCATGAGAGATCATGAAATTATGTAACAACTGACTCCAAAAGAAAGAATTGCTTGCTGACTTGCTACCTTGCCCAGTGACTTATGATAGGCAAACTTTTTTAGAAACAAAAAAAAAGGGGGATATATATATATATATATATTTTATTTTTTATTTCACTGATTAATTTAGATATGTGATTTTTGTTTTCAGGTTTATTAAAGAAAATTGTGGGTTCTGTGTGTGTGATTTTCCTGAGTTTAATTACTTTTGAATGTGACATTTTGTTTACATATATATTTTTTGGTGAAAACTAGCATATTATGTGTATCTCACCTTGCACTAATGGTTATAGCACTATTTAAAAAAATAAACAGAGACTGGCAAGTCATAGCTTGAAGCACACACACAGACACATTACAGTATACATTAGACTTCTCTTGTAATTTTTTTCTTTATAATTTTGTATACTGTATCTCATATTTTCTGTTTATGTTGGCCCATGAACGTCAACTGCAGTATTGTGGTATGTGCGAAGTTCTGTAGTTCTAAGCATTTTGTACTTCCAGAAATACAAGTTGGGAGGAGCTTACATGTGCACATTTTTATTTATATAAAGAATTAAACATTTATTGCAGAGAACAAAGAATTTCAACTCCAACTTGCAAGTTTGCTAAGAGTTACTGTTGTGAATTACTTGAATGTAAAGGTTTAAGTATGCTACCAAAGCATACAAGTCTGTTAATAAGTTTACAAAGACAGAAACCTTTTGCAATCTATCTTAACAGTTTTTTTTCCCTTGAAATGCTTGACAAAGTTCAAGGGTGAGCAGAAACACTCATGTTTTGTGATTGTATGGATAAAACTTAGATGTTGAGAGTGATGTTAAATAACATCTTTTTTTCAATTTAGATATAATACAGAAATATAAGATATAACTAAACTTTCTTTAAATGAGTCAACAAAACAACAAAATTTCTGAGCCAACTTTCTGTCTTCACAAAATACAACTTGAATGTGTCATCTGCAAAAAGATAAGTTGTGTTTACATCACAGCAACAAAAGAATAAATAGACTTACAAACTTGATATCATTGGGCTGATAGTGAAATATTGGCTAACAAGGAAAACTTACTTTGTTGCCAAAGATTAAAAATGAAGTTGCACAGAAATTTTCTCTAAACACAACATTGTGCAATATCTTAAGATGTGTATTATAAAGATTAAAATTGATGTGGGGGGGGGGAGAATTGTGGTCACTGTTTCAGCTAATTAACCTTTTTTGATAGTATTGACCACTTAATTCTTTTTCACTTACAGAAATTTTAATCCTTACTTTGTATTTCTGATTTTTTCACACTACATGCGTGTGTGTTTGTTATTCATGATAATAAGTGTATTAACATGAAAACAATAGATACCTAAGTTGCTTGTTGTAAGTGAATAACTTAAATTATATCTAAAAATTGTAAAAATATTTGAAGTTGGTTCACTGATTCCAAAAAAAAATTTACTAGTATGTATTTCAGAGTACATAATTGTTTATATTTAACAAGGCCTATTGTGATGGTGATGGTTTATGTACATGTGTATCAGAAGATATTCTCCATCGTTACACGTGGATTGTAGGTAATTTCATAAGCTGATGTCCTGGTAGACCAAATAACAGAATATTTTTGTGCTTATGTGTATATTTTTTGCATACCATTTTTGTAAGGTAATGTATGATTACTTCTTCAGTGCTGAAAAAATAATTTAAAGCTCAGATATTTTTTTAAATATTTTTTATGAATATTATAATACCCAGTATTTGGAGTTAAATACTGTTGCTTTTATATATTTATTATTTTTGATCCTCACCTATGATGGTTGTGATAGTAAACAGTCTTAGAGCTTTTAATGCAGTGTAATGAAAAAAAAATTATAATCTGTAAGGAGCAATTAACCAAAAAATAAGATTTTATTTTTGTTAGCAACCCAGTTTAAAGAATTAAATAGGACTTATATATTTTCTTTGGCTGTTTTAATTATTTTGAGAGTTTGATAATTTAAAATGTTAACTCTTTTAAAGAAGTTTTAAAACTTAAGTTTGATAAATTATCATTAATACTGTTTCATAAAAAAGCTCAACCAAGATAAAGGTGAAGATATTTTATCTTAATTCTTTTATTTTGTATTTCTTTTTTATTGTAGAGCATCGTAACATTCCCCTTGAAGATGCCATGAAATTGTTGTCTCGTAATTTCCACGATTTTACACAAAGTAAACAGTTTATTCGTGAGAAGATTGATGTTCCAGGCTCACATCCAGAGCTTCAATCTGTTCCTACTCCAGATAAAGATATCAGCTTCCTTCTGAATCTTTTAGCAGATGGAAAATACTTGAGTGTGAAAGAGATAGATCGCCTGATAAAATACTTACATGATAGGAAAGAGAAACTGTTGGGTATTGAAACAAGACAGTCTGGAAAAGTGAACATAAATACTCCTGACACATTATCTAAACCTCGTGGTAAGCATAGAAAGTAAACATATTACCTTTTTGTACTGTATTATGAAATATGTATGTTTTTTATTGTTGATATGAGTTTTGGATAGATTTTGTTAATTTGTTTTATTTTGGTATAATTTGCATAAATATTGAATTTAATATAGCTGTATTATTACATTAAAGTTTATGAACATCTGATGAACATAAAATTTGAATTATTACTTCACAGATTATCAGTCTTATAATCCCAGTTTTTCTCTCCACAGATGACCAACCTAGTAATCCTCAGGATGAGCTTCAAAAAAGAATACTAAACTTGATTAACCAAGGTGCCCCTCCACCAACATCAGGTTCACTTAGTAGCCAGCCAGCAGAACTTCCAAATCCTCCCTCCACTTACATCAATTTTGACAATCCAAGTGTGCAAAAAGCTCTGGACAGTCTGATTCAAACTGGACCAAATTTACTGAAGAGTATTAGTCTATCAACTGGTACATCTGTTCCATCCTCCATCCCTTCATCCTCAGAGCAGTTATACTCTATGCCTCCAGGTTCAATTGCACAAGCTTCTCAGTCTCCACTTATGTCTTTATCTCAATTACCACCTGGCTTTAACCAACCACCTCCACCACCACCCCCTCCACCAACTAGTCAGTCACAGCATCCTAGTTTTGGAGTTCCAGGTCAAAGGGAAGGGGACATGGTGAACCAACCCCCAGGGTTTATGGGTGGAATGGGACAGGACCAAAATTCCCTGATGGGCAGTCAGAATCCCATGGATACAGGAATGGGTATGATCTCCCATTCTAATAACCAACATCAAGGTTTTATGGGTGGTATGGGACAGAGCTCTGGTCTCATGATGGGAGGTCAAACATCGATGGATTCAGGAATGGGAGGAACATCTCACTCAAAGAACCACCCACAAGGATATATGAGTGGCATGGGACAAAATCTCATGATGGGAAGTCAAGGTTCTATGGATTCTGGAATGGGAGGAATTTCCCAGTCGAAGAATCAACCCACAGGATTCATGAGCAACATGGTAAATATGATGGGAAATCAGAGTTCTATAGATACAGGAATGGATGGAGATTCCCAACTCAAGAATCAACCCTCAGGGTTCATGGGTGGCATGGGCCAAAACCCAAACTCTATGGCAAGCAATCAGAGTTCTATGGATACTGGCAGAGGTGGTCCAACTCATCCTCCCATGAGTTCCCTACTTGGCTCTCCTCCATCTCAGCCACCCTCAAGTTATGGAGGCCAAGGGCCACCAAGCTTGCTTGGAACTGGTCCTAAAAACAATGTTCGACACCCTCTTATGGGAAATCAGGTGAACCGTGGTGGACGCCGTGGAAGAGGTGGAGGACTAAGAAGATTTTGAAAAAGCATGTTTGTTTTGGTAATAGTGGTAGTAAGACCAACTTTTAAAACGTTGCTTCATTTTTGTTCTTTCTTGTGTAGGAATACTTTACAGCTTTTGCTGTTAAATTTGTGCTGTCAAATAAAACAAAAAACAACTGTGTATGTACCTTGATTTATGATTAAACTGATCTGTTTAGGAGAAGATTTTGTTTTTGAGTAGAAGTTTGACATATAAAGATGTATTCCTTGTGTTAAACTTCGAACAGTGTTTTATTTCCACATTTGTGTTATTGTATGCTGTGTATGGGCTTTTATTTTCCAAGTTCCTCTCGGTAGATGTGGTGTTTGACATATTGTCCCACTTTTCATACTTTCTGTAAAAGTTTAGATTTCTCACATAGTTAGTGTTTGTGTAATATCAATCGTGATGGTATGTAAAGGGTTCAGAATTGACTTTTCATCAAAAAATTTTTTGACATTTTTTACTGGATATTAAATACAATTTGCAAAAAATTTGGTTTAAAGACAGTTGTAATAATGCTATGACAGAAGTCAGAATTCATGCATTACTGAAAATAAAATATTATGTTCTGTATGTTTTAAATAAAATTTTATTGGCCAATCAGAGATAGATGTGTTATAGGTTCATTATATTTGTTTTTAGCCATGTATTACAGATAGAATGACAGTAACTTTTCAAAGCCAATAGTGACTGCGAGACTGAAGCTTACTGCAGTTGCAAATAATTACCAATTACTGTACATTTCGAACTAGTTTTCCAATTTTTGAAGTTGGGTAATATATCATCACTGCTTTCAATAAATAGCATATTAATTTCACATGCAGTGGTTTATACTCATAATTACCATTATTGACTGTATGTTTTCATACACTTCCTAGAAAATTACATGATTATTTGTTTATTCAGAGCCCATAGCAAAAATAAGCATGTTATTGTTTATTTTATATCATGTTTGAACTTTTAAAAATATTTCTGATCCGCTGGTATAAGTATGTAATAAACTCACAATTCTGAAATAATTTTTATTTCTTCCTTCACTAGGTATTTATTGTAACTAAATAAAAGGCAATTGTTGCTGAACGTTGTCTAATCTATTGGAGTAGGCTTAAATAAAAGCCTTTAAATAAAATAGATCCCATAAACCTACGAATGTAGCTTAACCACATTTATAAGTTGTAAATGCAGTTCAGTTGTATTATTTAGATGTCAAATCTACGTTAATGTATCATATTTTCTTTAAACATGATTATCAGTTGTTACAAGTGTAAATCAACCTAGATGACAAAGGGAAGTAGCTTTTTAGCTCTGTTACATTTGTTGAAACACTCTACGTTGAGTGCATACATTTGTGTCATTCTTATATCCTGTCCCTTAGGAATTTCAAACCAGTATTGAGGCAGGCGTGTTCCAATGTTTGGATTGTGAATGCGAAGATTTATGGTTTGCGTGTTGTTGCAAAAATTATGCGTTCATCATTTTGGGGCCGTGAGTGCGCTACAAGAACGATGGTCAAATTGCAATATTCGGACAGACAAAAGTTGGCGGTGGGTGTTGTTAACTAGCTGCTTTCGCTCTAGTCTGCTAAACTCAGAGACGGCTATGCGCTGATATCCCTACGTAGCATTTTTCCTTTTTGTAAAGCAAGCCTCACTCACATGACACTAAATATATTCCTAATAAATTCGCATGTGAAACAAAAGAACTGTTATTGTTCAATTATGTACCATGTATAAACTACTAAATTTACTCATGTTTTAATTTCATTTTTAAGCCGGATACTACTTGTTCGCACTGTATAGAGCATAAAAATTTTAAAAAGGCTTTCCTACTGTATATTCCACCCTACTAACGACGAAACACCTACTGAAAAGTGACGCGTAATCGAACTCTATATTCTGTCCATAAATTGCACACTTTTTTAACGATGTGTCTGCTGATAATCGTTATTGTCGCTTGTTGTGTATAAGTTTAGGGAGACATTTTGATCTCGGTATTATGAAATATTTTCCACATGTGACAAAAGGAAATTTGAACGTGAAAAATAATTCTTTAATTCCAGTATTTCGACGTACGTTACCGTTAGCGCACAATGCAACACCAAAAATGAGCACATCTAATATCAAATTATTTATTAAAAGTCATTTTTGTATGTAGTTACTTCTAATTAAATAAAGGAGGTAGAGTTAACAGGCGTTTCATCAGATAATGAGATTTTATTTTACCCCAAAGTTTTCAAACACTTTGCTATCAATCACAAGCTTTCAAATGCTGGAAAAAGTTTGAAAGCTTCTGGGTAAAATATGTGGTGAAATACTTAGTGTTGTTTATCGATATAAAATTAGGCTATTTTTTAGTAGGCCTAATCGACAGGGTCGCGACGAGTTCTCGAAACATTTTGTACAACACAACCAGTGTAAACTAACGTGCCCGACATTTGATTCCGAAACATAAATGGCGAATATAGAAATTCTTATGCTATATTACTAGTTTGTAGGAAAAAACAAAAGTTGATAAATACTGTATATACAAAGATTTTTAATATATATATATAGTGCCAATAAAAATAGATTCTGTTGAATATTAATCCATTATCAAAGCAAAGTTTTTCTGAAGTTATAACATCCTTCAGTGAAATTTCCTGAATCCTTCTAATTTTCTGGAGTTTTTGGACGATAGAATCAAGTTTTTATAATTGAATTGTCACGTTTTTACGTTAGAGTACAGTCACGTACTCTTCAAACGTCATTGTATCTGTGATGTACGACTGCTGTTTTTAAAGTGCTGAATTCAGCTACCAGGGGTCCCTCAGTGAGTCGGCGTTAAGTTTACGGACTTACAACGCTCAAATTCGGAGTTTATGCGGACATTTGATCTCGGTATTATATGGATTTGTTTGTGTGTTATTACTTGTAGTCTCACGGTAGCTAAGTAAATGTTCTCATCATAATTCTGTTTTAAATAACTGTTTCATATTTTTATAACAATTGGGGAAAATGTGGTTTAGAAATGTTAAACGCAACAAATAATCTTGCTGTTTAAATACCGTACATCTTTTAAAATTATAGGTCGGATAATCTTTTATTAGAGTTTAGACCATAGCTGTAACTTAATCCTAAGCAAGACATCAGCGAAATAAAGTGGCCGTGGCCTTTTCAGACAAATTGTAATTAGCGCCAGTTTTTCAGCGAAAGAGAAAGTACGTTTTTTTTTTCCTATATAAATTCTGATTGTCACATAGAGGAGGTGAGATTTTTTGTTTTGCATTTTTAATACTCTTTGTGGAGTGATGTTTGTTTGCACAACTTTGGTAACCAAATTTTTGATAGCTTTGATGGTGCCATCTATTAAATTTATGATTTTTTTTTTCGAAACCTGGTCCATATTGTATTATCTACAGTAGAACCTCGACATTAAGGGCATCCTTTTGGACTCTACAGCAAGGTGCTCTTAAATATAAAAAAATGAGCCATGCAAAGCTGGATTTCGTATTGACCTTACCAAATTTCTGAATTTTAAGCCCCCACCCCATTTTTTTGGTGTATGTAGAACACAGGTGTTCATGACATGGAGCTTTGTCAACAGGAGGTCTCAGGGGGGTAGATTAGCTGTGCCCTTTTTTTCTTCATTATTGGTCACAAAGTTTCAGAGTACTTCTCTCCAGATTTTGAAGTAGTAAACATTTCATATTTATTTTTTGTGTTTATTTTACTGTCAACGACTGAAGTACAAATCTGCAGAAAATAAAACAACAAATCATCATTTGTGTTATTAGACTGTTTACGTGGCACCGTGATACAATACTCTCGAGAGCAAAAAAAGCATGAGCACAGAAATAAGACGACTCCTGCTCCGAGAACACGATGTGGACTTTATCAGTTTATGTATCCTACAGTGTTTACAATGAGAATTCCCCCGAGTAATAAGATTGCACTTTGAATATGTGAAAACGTTTATTATAGTATATGGTTTTGAGCCGATCCAATAAATATCGCAAGTATTTGAATATTGGCCATCCTTCTGGTGGGATGTTTGGAATTTAGTGGTATACCGTATAGGCATACAAAGATAATAGCCCACTTTATCGAGTGCCTGTGTAGTGAGCAAAACTAAATACACTGCACTGAATCCAGAATATCGAGGTGGAATTGAAAGAACGGTTGAATATTCAATTTCACCCTCTTAATACCATGAGTGAGGGCTAAAGTGAGTGAGGAGATCGGTAGCAAAATACTTGAAGCCAATGCCAAATAAAAATAGTGTTAGAAAAACAAACAAATGTGGACATACAGTAACATGAATGTGCTGGATTTGCTAGGGTTTAATTTTGTTTTAAATACAATTTTATCGCGTGTGAAACGAGTTTAACATCTGTTTAGATTTGTGTCCTGCTTAATTCTATGCCACTTAGAATCGACTAAAGCCAAAAGAAAACTATTGTAGTAACTTCTGTTTATATACTTTGCTCATTTTACAGTAAAATATGCATGGTTATTACTCTTCACTACAATTGAAAACGTCAAATGTATGCACCTCTAGAACAAGTCAGCAAGATTTCATTCATCAGCTTTGCCTACTTTTTATTCTAGAATTAGAATCAAATTTCAAAATTGTCAATACCTCAATCTTTGTCCAATAATAATAATAAAATTGGTGCAAATATTCTTTTTTTACTGGTATGAGTAAGAAGAGGAAAATAAAGTGTAAACCATTTCAAGGTTGGGTTGTCAGAAAATGTAAAATCTGCTTTAAAATGGTTTTCAAAATAACTTATTTCACAATTATTTGTCGCTAAAGGAAGCGACACACAAAAAAGTACGCCAAGTGCAATAGCAAACGCTGGACTGAATGCTTGCAAGTCGAGCACCTAGCGACTATGGCCAGCGGATCCTTACTTTATTTTGCAATTATTACGATATGTATTTACTAATCTTATCGGCATAAAGCAATGAATTCGTTATGCGGCTACTTAGCTGAGGTATTTGTCTACTTCTTTTTTAGTTGCAAGTAAATATTTATTCTTGAACGCATGCCACACTAGTGATTATTGTGAAAGAACACCGATCAATAAAAATAAAACTATTCTTTTCATCTGGTCATCTCGTTCAAAGAGTTAATCTCGTATGGCTCAACGTAAAACAAGAGCATTATCGAGTGTCACTGCTGCTTCCCAGTTTTCCTCACACATTGTTACCTATAAAGGTAACATTTCTAATCTTATTTAATTTACTTGATAATGTGTGTAATATTAGCAATATCGTGATTAGATATTACCCCCCTGTATGAGTTGTTTTCCTAGAAAGGTATAGTTAAACAATAATGATTACAGTGTAATACGCAGACATACACGAAATCTATCCAAAAACTGCTTGAGCGAAAAGAACCAAAAAATCAAAATTCCACTTTAATTCAAAAAGTATATGATATCTCTAATCCAGCAAAATAAATCAACTTGGCGTTACCAGCATTGCGCCATTTTATTTATTCATGTGCTGTACAACTGAATGTAAAAATTGGAATTTACATTCAATTTGGCTTCTGATTCGCCAAAGAATCATTATTGAGTTACATTGAACAAAATTTGATGTGGGGAATTAAAAATAAATCTGATGTAAATTCAGTTTTACAGTACATTAATGATATGATGCAGTGCGAGTACTGTCAAGCTTAATCTTTTATTTTATTTGCGTGTATATCACGTACTCTTTGATTTAAAGCAGGATTTGGGCTTTTGGTTTCCCCTCAATCGTTTTTGGGTGGATCCAGAGGTTTGTCCAAGTTATCATTCGTACCCTAGCCCTGCTTAAGTTAGTCGAGACTTGGAAACTGTTCATTTTAATATGGAGTTTATTATTCACAAACCTCTTGAGGGGGTTTCCCTCCATTTTACATGTATATGAATAAATCGTCTAGTTTTGGTTTAAACTAGTAATATCCCGATATAAAATAAAAGCAAAAATTGTTGAATTGCAAGGTTTACAAAGTATTAATGCAAATACACGTATCACGTGGCAGTTACCTCACAATTCTATTTATTACAATAAAGGTCTTCCTACGGGTGTTTTGAATTGCCTCAAAATAAGCGTTTCAACTGGAAAATATGCCAATATATCCAACATATCGTTTTTGACAAAGGCTTCTTACAAACAAAGATCTTGCGGAAACTGCCTTAGAATGATTAAATCTTTTTAAAACGCAGTAACAAAATAACGTGTTTTACAATGATTCCATTTTCCTGAAATACTCAGTAACAATTAAGATCTTGCAGGAACTGGCTCCAAATGTTATTTGTTTTTTCACCTCGCAAGAAATCTTTGTTTATTAAAGACTAAAATCACTTGATTTCTGCCATACAAAATTTGCTTAAACTTAAAATCAAACCAATAAGTGTGTTTTTAATTAATCTGTCCTACAAGTATACCTCATGAAATCACAGGAACTTCTTCCAAGGTGTGTTGACTGATATTTTTACAACATACAAAATAACTGAAATTAAGTGGGAATTATCTCACAAAGTTCATTTTGAATAGTCATCCTATAACTTTAACATCCTAAGTATTAGTTTAAAGTAGTTGTGTATATTGTCAACAGATGTACTGGTTTGGGAATTATTTCTGCTATTTTAATATGTTAAGTAATTGAAATAATGTGGAAACTTTCTCAAAATGTTTTACTTTTCTGAAGTCTTCGTTGTATGCTACTCAACTAAGTATATAATTGGAAACGTCCACACAGGACGTGTGTTGAATAGCCTTCAGACAAGTTTAATATATTAAATAATTAAAATCAAGTGAAAACTTCCTAACAAGGTTGGTTTGAATAATTCTCCTATATAACTTCTTTATACTAAACTGAAATTTTAAATTTTGTGATAACATTCTTACAAAGTGTGTCTTGACTGAGATAGACTACAGAAAAGACACCAGGAAAAATTGGTTATAATCATCGCAGCTTACAAACAAGAATAGCCTGAAATGGTTACTTTTGTAGATAGCAATATGGTACTATAACACTGGAACAAGTGATATTAACGTATTTATTGTTATTAAGATTTGAACACTACACGTCATTCAAGTATATTGCCTTTGTAATATTGTTAGAACATATAATCCTGCGTTTTTTTAATAGTGTTTCGTATCGCATAGTAGTTACGTTGTAAAATTTGTTTTTTATTATATTTGACTGAACGTTTCGTTTTCTTATTCGATAGATTGCAGTGTGCAGAGTTGCATGTATATAGCATCCACTGAGAATACCCTTTTAAAGATGTTTTTAAACATCTTGCTTGCACAGTAGCCCTTTATTTATATAGGAGTTTCAATTGACCGTCACATTATAACGCCCCCACGGCTGAAAGGGCGAGCATGTTTAGGTGGGACGGGGCTTCGAACCCGCGACCCTCAGATTGCGAGTCGAGCGTTTTATCCACCTGGCCATGTCGGGCCCGCATACTAAAATCTGAGGGTCGCGGGTTCGAAGCCCCGTCCCACCAAACATGCTCGCCCTTTCAGCCGTGGGGGCGTTATAATGTGACGGTCAATTCGTTGGTAAAAGAGTAGCCCAAGAGTTGGC
>NW_013665716.1:1031766-1037989 GCF_000517525.1 Limulus polyphemus
CGAAATTCAAAACAAACAAACAAGAGTATGTAGTATCGATGCTATTAATTTATTCTTGTTGATTGTTCAGCCAGACAATGTTTAAAGTGATGAAATATTAACGTGAAGCACAATCTGTCACTCGATTTATCATTGAGTTATATCGGTTTCGGGAATTTATCATTGAGTTATATCGGTTTCGGGAATTTATCATTGAGTTATATCGGTTTCGGGAATTTCACTCTTCGTTTATTCTTAAAATTTTAAAGATGATTTTTTAGAATATATGCCTGTTGACGTTTTTTTCTTCTTCTCTGTGGGCCGTGTTGACGAAAATATTTTACACATTTATATTCTTCATGCATTTTTAAGACGTGTGTAGTATAATAGAAAATGTTGCAATATATGTTTAAAATTAATAAAAGTGAAACAAGATTATAGGTTGAGGAGGGGCGCAGGTCGGCCTTGTGGTGGGGGTCTGGATTTTATATTTGGCGAGCCGGATTGGAATCTATCAAAAAAATATTCCCTGCACTTTATGCGGTGTATGTGTTATAAGAGTGAAAGTCAATCCTTTAGCGTGGATGACAAGGTGCTTATGATTACCTGCCTAAGGCTGCCTTCCATCTGATCAGTTGTTCAAAATTAGGGACGGCAAAAATAGCCTTAATAGCTTGGCCATAAATACAAATACAAGTTGAGAAATTTTAAGTTTAGAAACAGACTATTTTGTGGACTACTCCTTGAAAAGTTATGATTTACCTCAAACGTGAATTTTAACAAGTGTGGAGGATGAAAAGAGTCAGTAACATAAACAGAATGTTCATCTATATATGGTGAGATCACTGCTATAATTCTCTTCGGAACAGTGAACAGCAAAATCCGAGGGTGGGTGAATACGTTTCTTCAAAGTATTGTGAATTATCATCATACAAACATGGAATTAATAAAGCTTTAAAATGTTTAGTTTTTCATACAGGATATTGAAAGCAGAAATATTAAGCACAGTTAATGAAAATATTCATCAAATTAATTATATGAGCCTCGATGACAAAGCTATTTTAGTGAGCCTAAGATACAATAAACGTTGATTTATGATGTAGACCGATTTAAAAACTGCATTGTAGGTTACATGCAAACTTGTCACTGAAACAATCATTAAGTTATTACACAAAAATTGTGTTATCTTTATACTGTATAGAAAAGTGGTTAACAGGTCATCGGAAATTTTGTAAGCCATCGTTTCTCAGAAGAGAAATGTCAGCGAATTGCTGAAAAATCTTCACATTCTCTCCGGTAACTGAAAAGAAGTAATAAGCCAAAACGTTTCTCTTCTTCACTGAAGCTTCATCAGTCGGTAAAAGTTATTCGTTGAAGAAATGCAAAGTCTTAGTTTATTATTTGTTTTTAGTTATCCAAGAAAACCTAAAGTTAAGAGAAATACTCTTATTCCCTCTTCAAATGTATTAAGCACTGGTAGCGAAGATTCCGTAATCAACCAAATATCTTTATTGTACTACCTTTAAGAGAAAAACGTACTTGTTAACAAAAATTTCCAAATCATGTTCAGGTTTACTATTTCTTGAAAAACTTGATGAACTGTAACTATGAGCATACTTTATCCGACATTGTGACGTTTATACGAATCTGAGCACACGGCTCTAATAATGTGAGTATGACGAAAAGAGATTGGTGCACATACAAGTTGCTATTTTGATAGTATAAGCAGCGGAAGCCACTCAGTACGGGATGGCAGTATCGTGAATTTTATATTGTAACACCATTTCACCAAGAAAGTTTATTATATCTCTCCTATTGCATCATAACTATAAACAGAAACAGCCTTCAGTAGGAAGCTGTAATTCCAACCCTTGTGTGGAAATGCTACTCCTAACTTTTCTGAGGGTGGACAGTATTTACACAGATTTTTGTGGGTACATACTGCTGATAAGTTATCTGTCTTTTTTAGTTTTATTTTTAACAGTTTAATTCACTTCCAAGGGAATGGTCGACATGTACAAATAATATCTTCATGTTATATGTTTAAATTCATCGAAATACCGAATTTGAAACGCATGCTTGCAGCTATTTCTGGAATAATGATGATCTTCGATTGATGTTACTATTTTTTTTTCTTTTCGTATTGATGTAAACAGAATCATATATTTTCTCGCATTTCGGGCCGATTTTCCACGTACTTTTTCTTTTTTTTCGATTTATTGTACTTAGTTTTTTTTATAATTATACAAGTAATCCTTTAGAGCAGAAGGAAACGCATTAGCATGACTTCATCGTCCCATAAGTGATGCTACACAACATGTTTGCATGATGAATATATCCAGGTTCATGTGATTGTCAACGTAGTATCTTGTATGTTGAAATTTGATACCATTACGCGGGATTTCAGAAAATACCCATATGATATTGTCAGTGTCAAGTAATCTCGACAATATGAGACCACTACGAAGGATTTAAAAAAGTATTCGTGTGATATTATCACTCTTGCGACATATATCTCAACAGTTTGATACCATGACGCCTGATTTCAGAAAATATTCGTACGATATTGACATTGTTTCATAATATATCTCTATAATACGACAATCGGTACTTGTTATTTCGGAAAGTATTCATGAACTTTCCACTGGCAATTGAAGAGAACGAGTAAAAGTGGAACATGTTTCTCTGAGATCTTATTGGTCATGCCAGAATTACTCTACGTCTTTAATATGTGGTAATACAATTCACCGTTATCTGACATCTATAGAAATATCGGTAAACTTTTCACACCGATTGCGGTTGTTGGTCCTGCTTTTCATTAGCTTATAAAAAAATAAAATTAATTCTTCCATAAGTTGAATATATAGTTGGTAAATTTATGATCGAAAATAGATTGCATAGGGAGACCAAAAACAAATTATTTTCTTTTAATTTTATCAAGGCACATTTATCTATGTATATTCCATATATATATATATATAGCTTATTTTACTGTTCTTTATATTGGAAGTCTATAGGTTTAAGATCAACAATCGTTACTGAAATGCTTCTGTAGTAAAAACAGTCAAAGATGTTTTGATTATATGGAGTTAACACTATATGATCGCATCATAATTTAGTTGTGTTTCATTTGTTGGAAGCTCTCTACATTATAACCACCTCAGCAAATACTTTCATGGACGCAATTAGCCTAGCCTCTGGAACACCGATTTCATTCAACAAAATGACTTAAATCGGTTCATAAACCGAAATAATCGCATTGTTTTATCCGAAATCTCTGTTTTTAATTTTTATTGCATGCGCTCATTACTTCGTGACGTCATGGCCAATGAAATTGGTACAAAACTATTATGAACCTTAACACATTGTAATAAGTAGCCATCAGGAAAAACAATTTCTCATCAAGTGATGGAATTGTTTGGAACAAGCTTCAAAAGATTGGCCAGCTGTTGTTATTAAAGTTTTGTAAATACAAGAAATAATTAATTACTGTATGTTAAGTTTATAAAATCAGGAAGATATGTAAACTGATTACTCAAACGCCACATTTTAACATGTTCAAACGGATAGTGTTTTATGTTGTTGAAACGACGGAAGTAAAACATGGGCATATCCACACCTTGAACTGCGCATGATGAAGGTTACGCAGTATTTGGTGTAGCCGACTTCATAAACTGAATTATTCGTTCTTTGGTTATTCTAAATGTATGATAATTATGAATAATTTCATACTAGTCAAAAACACAACAGTAAACGTGGTGTTTTTGTATTTAAACTTTTTGTCCTAAAGCAATCTTGGAGGGAAGATTCGATGTGATAATTTTCACATCTTTAAAAAAATATCTGTAACATAAACTTTAACGCAACCCAGTAACAGTTTTTTTCTTTAGTTACAATAAAATCGTGTCATTCGGTAAATTATAATATGATTGAGTCCCAAGTGGTTGGACAATAGACCGTGGTAAAATGACCAAAATACTAAATTTATTCAAACAAAAAATACACATAAAAAAGAAACTGAAACAGTACTCTGCATTTAAAGAAGATCAATGATAATATATTATATTGACTCAATACTTATAAATTTGTTGTTATATGTTTAGAGTACTTTGTACAGTTTTGGGCTACTTACCTCAAGAAGAACATTGAACTATTGGAGAAGTTTCAGAGAAGAGCCACTAGGATTATACCTGGGATGATGAGATTGTCGTATGAGGAGAGACTAAAAATCTCTAAACTTGTTTTCTCTAAAGAGGAGAAGATTCAGGGGGGATTTGATTGAGGTGTTTAAGGTTATTAAATGTATTGATAATATAGATCCATCAAATAATTTTGTGTTTAGCGGTGAAAACAATAGGACAAGAGGTCATAAATTCAAATTTTGGTAGCATAGGAATCGTTTGCAGTTTAGACAGTATTACTTTTCAAACAGGATTGTTGGCTTTTGGAATAAGCTGCCTTCAAGGGTAGTGGAGGTAGAAAATTTAACTGAGTTCAAGAAAAGATTGGATGAATATATGAGTAATAAGGGGTGGTTATAGTTGGGAGCTGGAAGGGACATCCTTGATGGGCTAATAAGCTCCGTTTTGTCTTTTTAAAATTTTATGAAACCCTGCTGTTCTTAGAAGAGAAAACGTAATTCTTTAAAAAAGTTTAGATAATGTGTTCAGGTTTACCATTTATTATTTCCGAAGAGGGAAACTAAATCAGTACTTTGTCATTAGTTTAAAGAACTGATGTTGAGTGACACAACGCCAAAATGTGCTATTTAATCTTGATTATGTGGTGTTAAATTCTACACCTAAAATCAAAACTGTAAGTTCACTATTCATGTCTTCTTAGCGAGAGGACCAAAACCTGTCCATCTATGACAGTAAGTACCTATATCTTACTTTGTGACGTTTGTACGAATTTGAACATATGGTTCTAACATTAGAAGTATGGCCAACAGAGATTATCGCATATGCAAGTTGCCATTTTGATCGGATCAACATGACTGAGCAGTGGAGGCCATTCAGTACGGGCTCAGTAATTTTTGTATATTGGTTTTAGGATGATTACTTACTCTTTCACACAAGTCTTTAAACGGCATGAAGTTATTGTAGCATGAATTTTATAGTTTAACATAAATTCGCTCAAAAAAAGTTTATTACACTCGTCCATTTCATTCCAACTATAAACAGCGTTCAGTTGAAGGCTAAAACATCAAAATTTGTATGAAAATATCACTCGTAACTCTTGTGATGGTGGACAGTTTTAACATCGTGATTTGTATGGATGCATGTTATTACTAAATTAACCAACGTTTTAGTGTTTTTTTTAAACAAATTAATGTACTTCTTGTCTAGGGAATGACCAGCTTGTGCAAATAATGTTGTCTGCCTAAATTCATTAAGATACCGAATTTAAATCTCTTGCTTGCAGCTGTTTTTGGAATAATGGTGGCCTTTGTTTAATGTTAGCAATTTCGTAGTTTTTTATTTTTGCATTGGTCTAAACAGGTACGTAGATTATCTTGCATTTTCGAACAACGTTTTGTTGCTTTTTTTTTTTTTTACTGTACTAGACCTTTTCATAATTATTCAAGTTATCCTATAGAGCAAAGGGTAAAGCTTTAGCATGACTGCATTGTTCCAAGAGTGATGCCACACAATATGTTTACATGGTGAACAAATCCAGATTCATATGATTGTCAATGTCGCGTCATGTTTCTCAACAATATAGTAATACCATTACCGAGATTTAAGAAAGTATTCATGTGATGTATTGTTCTTGTCATATATCTCAACAATATGACACCATTACACAGGATTTCTGAAAGAACTGATATGATATTGTCACTGTTACATTACATATCTCAACAATATGATACTAGAACGCGGGGTTTCAGAAAGTATATATGTGACGATAAACATTCCACTGGCGTTTGAATAGAAGGACACGTTCCTTATCCAGTACGAGTAAAATTGGGACATGGTTGGTTCTCTGATATCTTGTTGATCATGTCAGTACTGCTCTACGTCTTTAATTTGTGTTAATATAATTTACCATTATCTCGCACATGTAGAAGTATCGGTAACATTTCCACATTGATGGCGGTTGTTCACTCTTGCGTATGGAAGAATATTAGGCTAGGTCCGGCATCGCCAGGTGGATAGGGCGCTCGACTCGCAATCTGAGGGTCGCGGGTTCGAATCCCCGTCCTACCAACATGCTCGCCCTTTCAGCCGTGAGGGCGTTGTAA
>NW_013665716.1:1037999-1041068 GCF_000517525.1 Limulus polyphemus
TACACTGTTAAATTAGGGACGGATAACGCAGATAGCCCTCGTGTAGCTTTGCGCGAAATTCAAAACAAAACAAAAACTATATTAGGCTAATATAATACTAAATTGGCAAACAACGATATCTATATCTTTAAAAATAAAAGGGGTTGTGTGTGTGACCGCCATAGCTCCAAGAGAAAAGAACCTAGAACCCTGAAATTTTGCACCCATGCTAAGTGTACTCTAGGATGTGCACCTGGGTATTATTACTTATCCATGTGCGTGTGCGCATGTTTTTAATGAGGCAAGCTAGTGAAAAACCACATAGAAAAGAAGTGGTTCCTTATATTTGTAATTTATTATTATTATAGATAGAAATCACAGACAGACAGCATACTACATGTTTCGATAGAACATTGGTCTATCTTCCTGAGCTATAAGATTCTGTCGAAACGTGTATGTTCCCCTTAAAATAATCCACTTCATTTTTCGTATAAATCGATGTTTTCCAGTTTATTATTAGGTTGTTCATCCTGTTCTTCCTTAACTTTTAAAAAATATAATATTAATAAATATATATGTATACAATATTGAGTTACATATTTTCTTCCTCTTTACCCAAAATCCTGTACCTCAAAATCAGTAAAAAATGTCATTTTCGTTAATTAATAACTTGTGGTTAAATTCATTAACGACACTTTTTCCATAGATAAAATTTCTAGTGGATAAATGTTTGATCGGAAATGGATTGCATAGACAGACCAAAAAAATAAATTTTTGTAGTTAATTTTTTCTAGGTGCATTTAACTATATATTCTATAAATCTAATTTATTTTTATTGTTCTTTATATTAGAGGTCTATAGATTTAAGAATAACAGTCGTTACTGAAATGCTTCTGTAGGAAAACAATGAACAAAGTTTGATCAAATCAAGTTAGCGATATCATACATGATTTTTACTCTACTGACAGTTACTGTAATTTTTCTAAAACTATGCATTTTGCCATTTAATACTTGCATAGTTCAGCTAGTATTAAAAGTATTCGGCTAAAACTTAATACATGGAAACGACGTCACAAATATTCTAAGTGAATGAAGTTTGTTATAGCTTTTCTGCAGACTGAAGAGGGCGCCACCAAAAACTGTCTCGGAACCAATCAGGAAACATTTTATTAACTTTCAGGGATGGGATGGCTCTATGAAAATCTATGAATGAGTGTTCAACACCTTTAGAGGTGTCATTGGCGTGTAAGTATAAGTTAACAAAAAATATTGAATCGGACTGGGACTAATATAGTTATTTTGATATATAATATGTGAATGAAATACTTTAAATATTGAAATATTTCTTCCGCAACAACGTTTTCTACTAGTGTTATATATTAAGTTATTAAGTGTTATATATACTGCAGACCTAAGACATTCCTTAAATATTTTCAATTATGTCACTGTAGAAAAGAGTAATTAAATCCCAATTGTTATTCTTCAATTCAAAGTAGATTAACTCTTGTCTTTTTATCAACTACCAATCACACTTGCTGCTGTCAAAAAAGATTAACCTTTTTCCAACTATTTATTCATTTCAACGTTTTCAAATAATATTGACTTTGTAAATCCATGGTGTAAAATGCTTCGCGACTACAACTGTATGTAATATTGTATATACATGTCAAAGATCTTTCACCAGAGGTTAAATTGAAAAAGAGATTCTATGACGTAGAGGCCTAATGCATTCTTTGATTAGCCGTACCCTATGCTCTGGACTGTAGTTTCGCCTATATTCAAGGCTCATCAGCACAGCTTGGGTCAGCAAAGCAAACCATCAGGCCTTTTATGAATTAGGTTACTATATGGTGAAGTAAAAAGGACTCGGAATCCCATAGATGTGTATGTAATATTGTGTTCCGCTGCCTATATTGTTTTTAATGTTTTTTGTTTTTTTTGTTCCACTAAAACAAACTTATAAAAAAAAGAGTTGGTGGAAGACATGTAGCTGTATTAGCTGTTTGTACACTCGGCAACTAGCTGATAAATATACAAGTTATTTCGAAAGCTAGTTGGCATTAAGCTAAATTATGCCACTTAATAATACATCCATAATAAATATACTATAGGAAAATGAACATTGTAAGGTCAAATAATAGTTAGTAAAACGTCAAATCAACACCGGTTTTTCAAGTATATGAATTGTTAGAATTTTATTTCTTTGGTATTTACAGATAAATTTGTTATAAACTGCATATAGAATGGTTGCATAAGGTTGCTTTTAAACTTCAAAGACTATATGTATCTATGTCATATGGACATATATCATGTCATCCAAACGTTTTGAAAAAAAAAGTGTTCAAATTTTATTATTTTGACTTATATTTCAATATAACGCTACCATTTATGCAATTCCGAATTTTAAATGTTATGCCTTTTAGTCAGGCTTATTGATTCTCTAGTATAATATGACAAAGTATTCACTAATAATATAATAATAATAGTCGCAAGTGACTAACCCACAGAGAGTTTAGTTTTGGATGTTTGCGATCTTACGTTCGTAATGAACCGATTCAATTTGGAGATAGGGATTGACCCCGAAAAGCAGACCTGGACTGTAGTTTTTTCCTTGCAAATAGTGATATTGATATATGTCGTTCGTGATGCTCATCTACATTAAGCAAGCACTCTTGTGAACGATCAGCACACCTTTCCTCATTCATTTCGAATGACCTTTTGTCAGTGAATCAACGACAAACGTCTGAAGGAATGTCACTGATCTCCGCAGAATTGAACTGTGTATTAAAAGTTACAATTGTCATGACATTCACCGTCCAAATCGAGCCAGTTTTTATACTTTTTCCACCGGCTAGCTGTAAAATGCTATAATACTTCTTTCGTGGCCAATTTATTGTGCATATAGAACCACTGCTTTTGATATTTTGGTGGATTTTGGATCCATCATGGCGGATGTTTTGAGTTGATTAACGGACGCAACACTGAAACTTTCTTGTTTACAAAATGCCATTCGCTAATTGATCTACATTACATTTTACTGCAACCGTACGTTTCCACACGCAATATACACAAGCAAATCCTAACTATATT
>NW_013665716.1:1041933-1053603 GCF_000517525.1 Limulus polyphemus
TGTTGTAGCACAAGATAATTAGTGTGCGGTCCATTTTCATTTATATAGTGCTCTGTGAACACAAATTAGTCAGCATAAATCAGTTAAATGACGAAAAATTAAGGTGTGTATTTACTTGTGACCACTCAGTGTATATATATATATATATATTTCATGTCAGTATTATATACATGCATGAGTTTATTTGTACCATGTCGAGTAATTTGAATTGAATATCTCTCCTTTGACAGTGTTTATAGAAATGACAACTGTCAAAAGTGTTCACTTCGGTAGCGCTATTTTCTTGTACTCAGTAAAATGACAAGAACGGTGACATCCAGAGTACGGAAATCCGTACGGTTACTTGGCGAATCTGAGCTAGGTGCACCCATTGCATCGAAACCCAAACATAGTTGCCAACAATATTGCAGTCAGTTTCCTTTCCTTAAAAACAAACGCAATGTAATTTCATTTATTGAAATAACACATGGAATGACAAAAGACGGTTGTAAACGGTCCACTAGACAATCGTATTTCGTATACGCTATGGTCCAAGGAACTGGGTCGACTACACATTTTATACTTATTTGTAATTTTTATGAAAATTACCGCTGAATTGTTTCAACAGGTATATGCTAGTTTTATATAATTTCCAATGTACATCGAAATATGAAATTCTTTTAAAAGTGTTACTGAGATTAACACGAAACTAGTAGTTTCGAAGTATTGTTTCTAAGAGAATTTGACAATCTCTTAGTAGTGTAATCAGTGGTAAAACTGCGTAAATCTCTTTCTAAGTAGAAAAGCTAAAATGTTAAATTAGACTTTGTTCACAAAAATGGTTATATTTGTTCTAAAAGTTATTTCTAATATTCTGAAGTAGATTTATAATAATGTTTTAAATACCTAGCTTTCCTGTACCAAAACAAAAAAAAAAAAACGTGTTTCCGATCTAATGACAATTTTGCTCTAGACATATATAAAAGAACGGTTTCAAACCGTCGAGTTATTGAAAATACATGAGGTTGGAAAATTACGTTCTTGCATGCTATTCAAACAATCTATGTCAATACAGATTTTGGTTTTGCTGTTTGTCGATGTCTTATGCATATCCCCTTCCTTCCTTATCCAATCTGCCGAGTCTGTAAGATCTGGGCTTTAGCCTTGATACATTTTGCTGTAAGTGAAGCAAGCAGCCAACTGTACCTCAAAAAATTTTCATTGTGAATTCTTCTATACAAATTCAGAAACACTGGTGAGATATGACAAAAAGTGTGTATTTTATTAACAGTATTATGCATAACCTTTTCGAGAATCGAAGAAACACTGGTAGTATTAAATAGAAAACTAGAATGCTGCACACACAACAAGTTACGTCACTGAACGTACTCAAATTTTTACTCAAGAATGTGTTTAGCGCCGCTGAGGAACAACCACTTTCAACATATACTACAAAGTTGTTACAATTTTGATAATCGAAATTTGCAAAATTTTGTTTGAAAAACTAATAATCAAAAGAGATGAAAGGAGAACAGCATATTTTTGGTGTCAGCGTTTGAAACATGGTCCGATTTCGGAAGGATAATGCAACAGTACAGTAGAAGACTGTTCAAACACATATGATAATATAGGTGGACTAGTGGTAAGTAGAGGACAACCATATCACCATCCTAGTACATTTTTACATCAGTTGATCTTAAAATTATAAAATTTGGGGCACGAAGTTGCCATACTAATGTTATTTGCAACAAATAAAATAACAAAATATCACGTGGCCCGGCATGGCCAGGTGGTTAGGGCGCTCGACTCGCAATCTGCGGTTCGCGGGTTCGAATCCCCGTCCCACCAAACTTCCTCGCCCTTTCAGCTGTGGGGTCGTTATAATGTGACGGCCAATCCCACTATTCGATGGTAAAAGAGTAGCCCAAGAATTGGCTGTGGGTGGCGATGACTAGCTGCCTTCCCTCTAGTCTTGCACTGCTAAATTTGGGACTGCTAGCCCAGATAGCCCTCGTGTAGCTTTATGCGAAATTCAAAACAAACAAACAGTACACTAGATAAGTAGATAATGTCCAAGTTGACAAAAACAAAACAAACGATGGTGAGGATCAGTAAAAACGCCCACGGAAGTATTTGTTAAATTGTTTGTTTTTATAAATTTTTGAAATATATATAGTTTTTGGTTCTTATGCACGAACATCCAGTTACAGTAAAAATGGAAAATGGCTTTTGTGATATTTTGTTAATTTATAAGTTACTAGCAATGTTGTCAGGGTTTTCGGGAAAAAACCCTACACTCTCTGTTTTCCCATTCCATATTTCGATAGGTTTTGTTTGTTTGTAATTAAGCACAAAGCTACACAATGGGCTATCTGTGCTCTGCCCACCACGGGTATCGAAACCCGGATTCTAGTGTTGTAAGTCCGCAGACATACCGCTGTGCCACTGGGGGCATTTTTTCGATAGATAACAAATATATTGTGAATTTACGAAAAAAGCAAAACAATAAAACAAAACAACAACGTTAGGTTTAATTTTTGAAAATAAAATACGAACCTGTTTTATTAAATCAGGGCTTCCTCATGAACGATATATATATATATATATATATTTTTTTTTTAATTCACTGGCAGGTATAAATAGGCCCATATGGAGAATATTTAGTATATCTTATACACGTACGAGTACCCGTTTTGGCGAACAGGATAAGCCTAGCTCTTTTCCCCATTCCCCGTCCTCAAATATTAAAATTTCAAACGTAAATCTGTATGTAATATTATGTTGATTTTGCCTTAATGTAAATTTAATCTATTTTTATGAATGTGATACCGTATTCACATTATGACATTGATGTATGAAATATACTACAAACAAAATGCAATATTTTACTTTATAATGTATCAAAAGAAACAAAATCCACTTCCAGGTATTCAACCACCTGGAGAGAAAAAAAGTAGAATAATATACATTCCCTGATTTGACTTTAATATCATTTTGCACAATAAGTATTATTATGTAAGCCTTACATTATTTTATGGTTTTATTTTATAGGCTAGGCCTATTGTTTGCTTTTTCACACACAACATGCTAATTCTGCATACATTTCTTTTGTGTGTGAGGTTAGATATATGATGTATTAGTAGTTGTATAGTTAATGATCTATAACTAAACAGGCCTATACTGTTATATTCTCAATTAAATGTTAACTCAAATTTACCTAAAAATGTCAAGTCTGCGTAGAATTTATTCGTGTAATATATATGTTAACAATAAAATGACCGGTTCGGCTAGCAGACGATAGACGCGTATATCAACGAAAAAATGATCGTTTGAGCACCTTCACATATGGGAAGTGGGACCTGCGAAGTAATCGCGGCGGACAAACAAACGGATATTTTGAGTTTTATATATAGATACTTCCTCATGTATTGTCACACCAGCAGTAATCTATATAAATAATACGCCTGTGTTTGTTTGTCTGGAACTTTTCTAGCAAATTTCTCATCAAACACTACAAATCTCATACCGTTATATCTTTAGAAAGACCTTTGTCCGATGAGACCGGGTTGCATATTGGCTTTTCAATTCAAAATTACCTTACCTGATTTTCGATTAGTCAAACTTTTCAATGCAAAGAGTATGGTACACGATAATACAATGCCGTCATCACGTGAAGACTGGCTTCAATTTCAACTTTAATTTCCTTATATGCAAAGTAGTTCACATAAACAACATTCAGCCTGCATGTAATTTTCTAAAAAAAAAAAAATGAATATTACACTAAATATAATTCCATGGGCTTTCTCGAGTTATTTATGTCTAAAATACGCATGTGCAGTTCGTTCAAACCAGTATGCTTATCACTTTCTAAACACGCATTCAGACAGTTCTGCATATTCACCTAAGTTTGCCTTCATTACAACTTTACATTTACTTTACAGAAATATTTTCAAGAGGGACAAAACATGTATGTAGGGTATCAGTTTTTACAGTGTAAGTCAACAGACTAAAATTACTAAAAATATTTAGTTAACTAGGATGTCAGGTTTACATCATAATCTATAAAAAAATTGTGAAATGTAAGGGGGGGGGCAAATGCCTCTCTTGCCCTTATCTGTGGGCGCCCATACTTCGGTTCGTTTCATATACTGCTATAAACACCTTTTAGCTACTTTTTTGTTGTTGACTACCTGTTTTATTCTTCATTTTTGTGAGGTACTTTGTTTCGTGTTTTAAATAAAGCTATGTGTGCGTGAGTTTGTTTGTCTGACCGCGTAAAATCTTTTCAAGTAGACCAGAATTTGTCGATCTAACATATAATGCTTGGAAGAAAGCGTAGCTTAAATGGCGTGCGTGAAAATGATAGAATAAGGAAAATTCAAATGAAGGGCATAAAGACTACTACAAATGTTTTGCGGATCGCGTCTAGTCTATGATGATAATAATAATATCGCTCAGTTTTTGCCTGTCCTAAAAATGCGCGCGCATCTTACTATTTAAATACGCATCGCGCATTTAGTTTAAAACGAATCTAAACAAAATGCGGATGTAAATATACTCTAGTGTACATTTTGTACAACAACATATTAAAAGCTTATCAACATTTCTAACAAGGTCTAACGTTAGGTCGTAGAATAACAATATAAGTTTGTTTACTGATAGTATTAAGCACGGTAAAATTTAGCTTTAACTAGACTAAAGTCAAAAACGTACACAAGTTGCAGTATTAATTTATCTTTTTATCGAATATAGGCCGTACTCAGTAAAGGCTTAACTAATATTAGGCGTAAGACAAGTGGACTTGTAGATTTCGGTGTCTGCAATTAGAATTATTTTGTATTATTCTAGAAATCCCGTATTTAAAGAACTACTGTTGCAATAAAGATTCTAATTTGATCACAAATGTTTTGCGGGTCTCTAATAGTAGAAACACTAATAGTAATAAATATTTTCCTTCGGGTTTAATCAAATAACCTTCCTTTTCGCGCTTGTAAATTATCCTTTCGACTTTAAAGTATTCTTGTCTACGAATCTTATTTCGTAAGTCTTGAGTTTTCTTCGCAGTTTCCCGAATTTAAACAAAACCAACGCACTAAACTCTACTGTACTTTCTTAACGACGAATCTTATATCATCTAATTCTACGTAATAGTTGGTTAGTGCTAGTAGCAGTGGAAGTTTTGCACAGTTACCTATAGCGATGGAATAGATTTAACTTAACTTTTAGCATTACACCAATGGAAATATATATATAATTGGGAAAGTAAACTTTTAGCAGTATTATAATCACCCAATGACATAAAAGGAAAAAATAAGTATAGTGAAAACAAAATTTATCGAATAAAAACAGCGTTATGATTGGTTCATTGTGGAGATGCTCCTCTCATAATAGACTCGTAGGTCTGGGGTCAACAGTATGTTAATGTATAATGGGAAATTATAAAACGTAGAAATAAAAGCAAGTGAAATTATTTCATAGAGGTGTTTTTAAGAATTATAAATGGGAGAAGAGGAAAACATAAAAAAATAACAGTAAATTTTATAGCTTTTAAACATTGATCGCTAAGAAATAATTAAAGATTTGACCAGAAGAGGGCCGAAAAGGCATGATTTATTGAATTTCTGTTTAATGCCCATACCAGCCGTCTCTTCTATACATGTAATAGAGGTCGTTGGATCAACACAATTATTACCAGAAGTTTATAACCAGTTTCTGAACTTTTTTTAATGCTCAGATTTTTGGATCAACACGATTGTTACAAGAAGTTTACAACTGTCTTTAGGATGTTTTTTAAAACCATCAGGTTTTGGTGATTCATCATATTGAGTGTGTTAATAAGCATTTTGTGCTTGACTGTTCTAAGGTTTTTGTGAGAAAGTGTTACAATGGAGTTTTTAAACGCTAAAGAACCAGTTTCTCGTTCTTACAAGAAGAATAATGTTTAATCTGAATATTTTCCGTGCTGTTCAAACAGTTTGATTTCATGCCGCTAAATTTTCAAAAAATATAGAAGTTTAATATGTGTTTGAAAGCCAGATTTGAGTCTTTCACCATTCGTTATAAAACTATTCGACTAAAGCATCTACTGAATGTTGTTCGGATTATAATGACTGTTGTACATACGAAACCGCCGGAAGGATATTGAAGAGAACTTTCACCATCGTATGTGATTAGGCATGACAGAAAGATGATAGTAACATTTGTAATAACGTAATTAAAGAAACGATGATGATAAACGAAAATTTATAAAAGTTTTTCTTAAATAAAGAACCACGAATAGACACTTGGGTATCCCCTTCATATGTGTGTTTTAATATAACTTATTCACATAATTCGTACTTGGCAATTGTCACCTAGAACATTGTTGATGCTACACTATATCTTTTATATGATATGTCCTGTTATGTTTATTAAGTGCTAAGGTTACGTTAACATTGATGTAAAATTAGCAAAATGTTATGAAACGTGTGCTTGGAAATCTTATTTCATACCATTCCAGCTGTTGTAATAAAATAACTAGCCTTGATTACACTTCTTAATGTTTGATGATATCAATTGTGTTGTAAGGATGTAATAGAATCCCATTGAAGACGCTTAAGGGTATCCATTTTTAAGGGTTAAAACATATGCCCGATAACGTTATTTTTAATTTTATCTACTGTAGGGGTTAAAACGTATCTACTGTAGCAGTAAGGTTAAAACAGGAGTTCATTGACGAAATTTAATTGTATTCACTAAAGGTGTGGCGATGCAGCGATACGAGTATTGTATCATGAAGCCGTGATACGATTTATGTATATTCGCGAAATTTGTCAAGCTTTCAGTAAACATTATAAATATTTTGTACAGAAAAAAGTAAGAATTTCTAATAAAGTATTTTTGCTAAAAATTTATGATTCAATAAAGGAAGATGGATATTGAGTACTACATGTTGTCTTCATTTCTTTTACCAAAAACATTACGTGCAAAGTAACATAAATTAGCAATAACAAAATAGATAGATAGATATTAACTTTTTTTATTATTTATGTTGCCAGCTGCCATTTAGTTGATCAAACCTGAGAAATTGTAAAAACCACTGTAAAGTGTGAAGTACATAAATAAGACAATGTTAGTAATATAGATAATAAATTACAGACAAGACTGTCAAACTTTGTAACAAACCATTGGTAAAAGTTCTGTTTATATATATACGTATCATATCGACTACTATGATGAGATACGCACCCCTAGTGTTCACTGTATGGTTTAAGGGCTGACGCCCGTTGACGTGACCATTAACGGTATCCTCTGTATGAGGTAAAACAAGATGCTCGTTGCCTTGATGTTTAACGGTATACCCATCGTAGGACAAAAGTAATATGAAAGCCTGTTTCTTGTTTATTGATATTTTAATATTACTTACTTTAGCTAAAGAAAGAACAGATTCTTTTTGCCTCGATGTTTTATCTTACCCATTAAGAATGGATCGGAAAGTAACAGATCTTCTTTGCTTTGAAATTGTTTGAACTCTATTTTAGTATTAGAACAGTTTCTTAATGAAATGATTATCGTGCATATTTAATAGAATGTTTTAGTATTAATAAAATTTGGTTCTTTAAAAAACAATACATGAATGGCAACATAACTTTCGTTTATTGATTTTTGTCTCACTAATTCATTATTTTAGGGGTCCGTAAATTCAGGTTTCAAAATGAGATTTGTTACGATAAAGTATTTTGTTTTCGTTACTTTAATAGATCGAGACGTAGATTTCTTCATTCATCTCATCAACTCAACAGTCCTCGGGACACCTTATTGCCGCCCGTCTCCATGATGTCTCAGCAAGTCAAAAAGAAGGTTAATAGGTCAGATGCTTGATTTACGGCTACTCCATTTCCGCTTGTCAGCAGTATAAGGTACTTCACTCTCAAGGCCTTATCTGACTCAGACAGCTAGCGATTCAACCAACAGCCTTTCAAACTCTGTTCAAGCTGAAAACCAACGGTCAGCTACAAACAAGAAGACCAAAGCTCGACACGCACCAAGCCTTAATCATCAGGATCCCATTTGCACCAACTTAGTACCTACACCAAAGAAGGACTCCCAACAACCCACTGAACTTTATTGTTTGTTTCCACATATCAATTTCCTCAACGTTCGCTGCTTACCAAAAGGAGGCATGCATAGGTGTCACGTGCTTTTTAATGCAAGATTATGATAAACTTCTCAAGCCTTGGGCATCATCAGTTTTGAATGGTGTTAAACTCAATATTCATGTCCCAGCGGCATTTCTTCGAAAAGAATAACCGTCATCGGTGGAGTTCTCGTGGATTTTACTGACGATGAAATACAGATGAGGCTAACAACACAGTAATTTGCCGTGCTAAAAACTGCAAGAATTAAATATTTCAAGAGCAACGAAATCGCGCCATTTATAAGGATTATCCTTCAGGAGCCAATACAAGCCACACTATTTCCCTAGTCAGAAGTCGTTCTTTGTTACTCTGTTTACACAGTCAATGAATTTAATACAATACAGTCCCCGGGTTTCGCAGTGTTTACAACTACCAATAGTTTGGCCATACCAGAGCAGCTTGCACAGTCAAGTGCATATGGTGCTTGTGCAACCACTAGTTGCTGAGTGCCCAAAACAACAGGGAGAACCCAAGTGCGTTAACCGTGGAGGACCCCATGCCATCTCCTATGGGGGTGCTCGCGTTATGAACAAGTCGCTAGAGCAAGAATCAACTTATAGTCGAGCACCACAAGCGAGCCACAAACAACAACTATGGAGAGAGCGATTTTCTCAAGCTACAAAATGCAAGCATAAGGTAACCAGTTTAGCATGCAGAATAATGCAACTGATCCTACGCTGATGCCACACCGCAAACATAGACAGTCTGTCCAACATTCCAAAATATCAAAGCTATGAAACCGAGAACTTGGTTGCCTTTGTAATGGATATTACTGTCATTGCCACTGACTCGGAATGGTTAAGACTGCTGTTTCTAAAGCAAATATGTGCAGTAGCTGAGTATTACCTCCATCTTCACGGTGCAGATCCCAAAGACCTTAGTGTCTGTATGATGCGAATTTGCGAAAATAATCCATCCCATTCAGGTAGCTGCTACATCAGGTAAGTTTCTCTTCTACTTATGTCTTTTCTCCACATTAATATCTATGGTGGTTTGAGCTACAAGAAATGCAAATTATTTGATTCATGTCAACACACCAGACCATAACTCATCCTCAAACTTTTCCCCTCTTTACTATAATATCTTAATGAAACCTAAATCCAAAGGTAGACAAGGCTTTGCCTTACTTTACAGGAAAAAGTTAGTCATTTACTTAAACAATCCTAGTTCGACCCGACACAATTGTATTCTCTGCAACCATGTTAAAAAAATGAAACATCTTTCATCCAATCCATCTTGAACAGTAATGTAATCATGCTAGGCGACCTCGACGCTAAACATCAAGATTCAACTGTGGTTAAAATAACTAGCCCTTCTCCCACTAATAAATAGTAATAACCGAGTAATCATAAATGTTAATACATCAATACACATACACAACTGGTCGCAGGACATTTTACACTTTGTAATTGTTAACCCTTCCTTGGTGTTTCTAACTTCTGTGTACACGATAATGTTGGGGGCGACCACAACGTCATTCCCTTTTAGCTGTCACTAAACAACATGTAAGAGCCATTACAAACCGCGTAATACACGATTTCACTAAGGTAAATTGTCAGTATTCGAAAAAAACGTGACAAACATCCACTCAGCTTGTAGTCTTCAGTCTCATCATCACAATAGATAAATAAATATGCCGCCGAAACTTCCCTCGCAATTTCTAAAACTGTAGAAAACAGTAACTTTCAAAAGTATCCAAGCAAACATCAATTCCTGGATACTATCACTAACACCTGTATTACTTAGATTTTATTTGAGAAAGACGCCATCCACGATGTCGATTTATAACCATACTCGACTCCTGACTCAAACCTCTAATAAACAACATTAAAAATAATAACTTAAAGCTCACCAAAGAACATTAGTCATGAAGCTGGGAAACTGCATTTCACTTAATAAAAAACATTCACTCAATTTTTGTAAAACATTTTAAAACATCTGCAGAGACAACAAAGAAAACGGAAACATCACATAAAACGTTGTCGCCGCTATAGACAGTGAAAAAGCTAAAAGTGTATGCCGACTATTTTAATGACTTTCACTACACTTAACCTTTATACATTTAATGAGAAGTTACAGTTTAGTAATCAAACTTATAACCACCAAACACCCCCAACTATACCCTAGACTTTCAGGTGAAACCTCAGATCTCCCGCAAGACAACAAGAATCTAAAAAAGAGCCCCCTGTGAAGACCGTGTAAGCAATTCCTTTCTTAAAAACTATACCAATAATCTAATAACGTACCTTTATCCCAGGTAGTATCCCACTCAATGAAAATCGTCTATCATCATTGTTACTTCCAAGAAAGGTTCAAAATCTTCAAACCACACCGATTTTCGCCAAAATAGCCTACTTAACTGCATTAGTAAATCTTGCATAAAAACAGTTCTCCCTACAAATCAGATTAGCTGAAACGAAAGTTTCGATATTTTTAATGGTAATAATCATACCACATCTTCCTAGATGTTAGGAAAACTTTTGACTCCATTTGGTACAATGGACTGAAATTTAACTTAAGAACACAGAACATACTGCACATGTTTCTAGGGTAGATTTTCAGTTTCCTTACAAACAGTACTAGTAAAGTACGCATTAACAACATCCAGTCACATTCCTTCTTATTTAACGCTGAAAGTTCCAAGCCTTTTACTATAATTACATACGTTAATAACATTCCTTATATCCTTCATCCGCTAACTCGTGCATTGCAATATGCCAGTGACATCGCGTGTGGAGCACATCTCGCGATCCCTTCTACACTCGTTGCTAATAGAGTCCAGACTTCCATGAAAGCAATCATTCACACAGAAGTTCAAATAACACATTCCAGAGACTAAGGAAATTCAGATTAAAACTGTACGACACATTCATCACCTTGATGAATACAATAGTTTCTCGAGATCACTTTGAGCAACAAGTTCAATTAAATAACTGCCTAAAAACGCGCACAAGAATTCTCCATATACGTAAAATAAAACACCCTGATCATGGGTGCAAAACTTCCAACTACTACTGAGTGATGTTCCGATTAATTGACTTGGTCGACGATTGGTACTTTTTGCTCCCGATTAACTGATTGATCATATTTTTGTATAACTTAGGCCGTATGGGTCTTTCTTTATACTTTTGGTAAAATACTCTGTTAAAATATGGTGACAGAACAAGCTTTACGATTTGCTAATTATCTATAAGAGAACCAATCAACATGCGTCATACAGAGTTATAGATATAGAACACAGGCAGATGACGATACAAATTTTAAAAAATATTTTCTTAATCCAGCAAAAATACCAGATCGTTGGTATGAAAGAATTTTGGCTTTCAGAAGAGCAAAGACGGATCCAATACAAAGCAAAATGTTGACATGAGCTATGCAGTACGCATGCTGTGTAATATACACCTGGAAAAAAGTTAAGCACCCCCGTGTTTTTTTCAAGTGATTCAGATTCGACGTTCTTGTGACTGATTATAAATTACCATTCAATCTAAACGTGTTTATAAAATGAAATTAT
>NW_013665716.1:1054420-1057723 GCF_000517525.1 Limulus polyphemus
GGTTGACAGATTACGACCAGGTAACCACTGCCTTTTAAGACGGGTGCTTGTTGCAATGTTAGTTGAGAAATATAATTTTTGTCTTTAAAAATATAGTCCCCCCCCCCCAGTGGCACAGCGGTATGTCTGCGGACATACAACGCTAGAAACCGGGTTTCGATACCCGTGGTGGGCAGAGCACAGATAGCCCTTTGTGTAGCTTTGTGTTTAACTTAACTTTAAAGATAAAGATACATTATGTAACTTATCTCAAAACAAAATGCATAATCTTAAAATTTTAAGAAAAAGACCCTGATCAACAGGTTTGTATATATATAATAATTAAGAAAAATATTAAATAAAGGATATATTACAAATTTTAACAATCGTAAAATATAAGAAAGTTCCGTGTAATTTTTTGGCAAACATTAAGTCTGATGTTTCACATAGGTCATGAACATAAAGAGTTCATTACTAATACATCCGAAATTCGTCAAATTAACAGCCGAAGATTTCCACTGCCATCAGTGCCATATCTCAGTCTTAAACTATCCGGCCTTTAAATCTAAGAAAAAAAAAGAATATATGAAGCTTTATACGAATTGTTTGGTATATGCTTCCATTGAGAATGTATCTTTCAAAAAACTTACTGAGGAGCTTGATAAACGCTATAGTTCTCCTGATAAGAAAGATATTTTAAATCAACTCGAAAAACAATACAAAGAAGGGAAGTAATTTCATTAAGATTACCTGTCAAAAACTAAGACTGTGGCAATCACACACAATGCATGGACATCATACAAAGCTATGATACAGCCTCACTGCATTTTTCCAGAATTAGAATTGAAAACAGCAGTTTTAAGAACAGAACTGTTAATTGGTTCTCACACAGAGAAATTGTTACACAGAACTTACAGATAACTGCTAAGAAATGAAAATATGTGAACGTATTATTGTAACTAGTTAATGCAGCCAATGAGCAGAAAGCATGTTCTATACTGAATTGGACACATGTTGGTTGCTACAGGCATCGTTGAAATTTAGAAGTGAAGAATTGTCTCCTCAGTCCAGAGGTAGCAAAAATGGTAGGCAAGGGAAGAACTGTTGTGACGTCTTGCCACTGAAATCCCCGAGTCTAAATAAAATCTTCTCCTTTCTGTAGCAATGCATGACCACAAGCTGATGCAAGATGTTTCCACTCACTTGTACAGTACATTAGGCATTCTGAAATGGTTGTCAGAGAAGACTCCAGCTTTGCATGCTACTGTAATTGATTCTATTATTGGCAAAAAATTCATAAATTCGCATCTAGATTGTTCACCTATCAAAAGCAGGGTGTTGTAGTGACCTTGATAAATGTACTAAAGCCTTTAAAGACTGCTACTGAATTGCTGTTTGCAGAGAAACGACCAACACAACTACTGGTCATTCCATGTTTACTTAGACTAGAAAGGGTCATTGAAACAAATGAAGATGGCAAACTTCTAATTGTGAAAGTCAACTCTGAGATGAGAAAGCAAACAGACAAAAGATGTAAGAAAAGGACCTTGCCTTGATAGCTTGTCCTGTGTGTCCTTCAATGAAGTGTCTACGATTTGTTTCAAAGGACGAACAAGAGAAAGTCAAGTATCTACTGTACAATGAAACGTGGAATTATATCCAATAATTCGAGGAAAAATGAATCATATAAATTCTTTAATTTATCCATAGGTAACAGGTTCCATCTGTGGATGAGAAAATGGAATTGGAACTGAAATCATAAAACAGCTCCTGGCTTGATGATATTAGTTGCGTTGGTGAGTCCCCAGATATATCCAGTTAACAATTATTTCGTAAAGAGGTAGATAAACACCTTGGCCAAGTTCAGATTGATCTATGAATCTGGTGGAGAGACAATGGAAATTCCTTTCCACGGATAGCCAAAGTTGCCAAGCTTCAAGTGTTTTCAACTAAGAAAATCTTCAGTCTGGCTGGTTCAATTGTGTCAAAAAAAAAAAGAAAAAAGGGTTGCAGTTGGAACCAAAAAATATTGACTTACATTTTTGAAGAAAATGTTTTTCTGTAAATTGTAAAGACTAACATCTACTGGTTTCTATTCTATACTTCTAGTAATTAAAAGTGAAACGCTTAGAAGATAAGTTTGTTCAGAATATTGCTTAATTTAAAATGTTTAACATTTTGACGAATACATGTATGTTTATTCACAAGTCAGTTTGACAGTTTAGACTCGAAAAAGTTAGAGCACTTATTTAATTTGTTTGTGATGCTACTGTTTCAAATAGTTGCAAAGAGATAACAAAAGTTTTTAAATTTTCTGAGCAGTTTAAGATGCTTAATATTTATGTTCTAGTCACTTGTTGGTTGGACTTAAGAAATTCATGTATTGTGTTTGTATTTCAGGTTAATTCCAAATAAATAACGAAAACTAGTTGAGTTTTTTTTTTCCTTTTATTTAAACATAACAATCACATAATAGTTAATTTTGACAAAGGCACAAAGGGTACTTATCATATTGTTTTTGATTTATAAGAATAAAATGCATATGATAAAATTCAATTAATAATCGATCATTTGTTGATTTGAAATCAATTCCCAACACTGCTACTGCTTATCTACAAAAAACTTTTATAACTAGTAAACACTACAAAATTGCGCACCAGATAAAATCTTTCGCCTTCTAAGCTAAAACCATTTATTCTGCGTGAATAAAGTTGCCACCGTACCCTTAGTTAAGAAACACTAATGGAACTTCTCTCCAGTTTCCGTGATAAAAAATCTCAGGATAGAAACCTCCTCTCAGCACGATTTCCTATCATTGGAGGCAACTCCTCGCTGTTGCAGGTTTTTATCGCCTTTCAACTAAATATTACTTTTAAACTTTAACAGTTTTGCTGGTTCCTCCTCCCCTTTGCTTATAATGATTTTTACACGCCCATCTTAAGCCATGTTTCCTGTCTTTTCACTGGAAATAAATTACAAGGAAAACAATTAAAACTAATTTTAAGGACTTCCTTGTAAAGATGTGGGATCTAGCCGGGAGTGCGTGCTGTGCACCTGCTGGTATTGTTGATTTGCAATGTTTATGTTTTACACTTCATGTTCGTCGATAGTTCACAGAAAGCTAAATGAAGAATATATATATATATTTGTTATCTTACAATGCCATTGTGTTATATTTATTAGCTTAATGTGAGAAAATATGACGTCAGCTACTTGATACAAAAGTTTGTTCCTAATACTTAAGTTAAAAAGCCTATGGTATCAGGTAGCCTGATTCACTTTTTTGTTTGTTTACTTTCAAAATTTTTGATAAACAAGTAATAA
>NW_013665716.1:1058671-1064153 GCF_000517525.1 Limulus polyphemus
CACACCGGAACGCTCACATCCTTTTTATTGTGTTTGAAATTATGAAAATTGCTCAACATCATGTAGATTAAACCTTATTTTCAATAAGCAATCCTGAAAAATATTTGGGGGTGCTTAACTTTTTTCCAGGTGTATATATAATAGACAACGTCAGAAAGACAAGGATCAGATGTGTTGGATCTAATCCAGCCTAAATTGTCGTTCTAGTTCTGAAATGTGTTGTAAGTTGCATCTTACTGTCAAGAGTACATTGTGATTGTAAACTACATTTTGCTGTCACGGATACATTGTAGTTATAAGCTACACATTGTTGTCACGGGTACATTGCAGTTGTAAGCTACACGTTGCTGTCAAGGGTAGATTGTGGTTGTAAGCTACACGTTGTTGTCAAGGATACATTGTAGTTGTAAGAAACATCCTGCTGTCACGGGTACATTGTAGTTGTAAGCTACACATTGCTGTCAAAAATACATTGTTTTTGTAAGCTGCACATTGCTGTCAAGGATACATTGTTGTTGTAAGCTGCACATTGCTGTCAAGAGTACATTGTGGTTGTTAACTACATCTTGCTGTCAAGTATACATTGCAGTTGTAAGCTACATCCTTCTGTCAAGGATACATTGTAGATAAAAGCTATATTTTGCTGTCAAGGGTAGATTTTGGTTGTAAGCTACACATTGCTGTCAAGGGTACATTGTGGTTGTAAGCTACATCTTGCTGTGAAAGATACATTGTTGTTGTAAGCTACATCCTGCTGTGAAAGATACATTGTTGTTGTAAACTACATCCTGTTGTGAAATATACATTGTTCTTGTAAGCTACATCGTGTTGTGAAATATACATTGTTCTAGTAAGCTACACATTGCTGTCATGGGTATATTGTAGTTGTAAGCTGCACATTGTTGTCAAGGATAGATTGTTATAAGCTACATGTTACTGTCAAGGATGCATTGTAGTTATAAGCTACATGTTGCTGTCAAGGACACATTGTAGTTATAAGCTACATGTTGCTGTCAAGGACACATTGTGATTGTAAGATACATCTTGCTGTCAAGAATACATTGTTGTAAGCTACATATTGCTGTCAAGGGTGGCTTGAATGCAGTTTTTTATATTTTGCACAAGTGTGTACAGTAAAACAATTTGATGTTCCTAACTAGTTAAATTTTCTAAAATTGGTTAGATTTATTTTATGAAAATATCATTTATACCAGAAATTTCTTAATCTGTCAGTGTGAATCATCAGAGACTGTAAATTTGCAAACCTATTGTTTTAAAGAACATTATTCATTGTTCTATCGTATACACACCATGAGTATGAAATTGTTTTTTATTTTCTTAAGAAGAAAACTGACATGATGTATTTTTATCTTATCAAAACCCCAGTATGTTTCTTCTTCAGTCTTTTGTTGCCTTTTAATACATTTACAATAAATTAAAATAATATGTTCTCTTTTTAGTACAAAAATTAAATATTCACTACTTGAGTTTTTGTAAATAGCTTATCAGTAAGGTAATATACTTTAGAATGTTTAGAAAACTGTTATTTATTATTCTTGTTGAAATTGAACCTGAGCCATAAAATGGGTAGGGTTAAAAAGAATGATGTTGTAAGAGAAACTAGAAATTAAAATTACAGATATTATGAAGTTCAAAATATAATATTTTTAGAAATGTTAGAGAAAAGAAACTGATAATTTTTTCTTTTAGAATGGACAGTGTGATTTCAAAACGCTTATAACCATTTGTATATTTCCATCCAGAATAACAATATCCAAGAGCCACTCATTTCTGTTAAAACGAGATCACTTCATATTTTAGGATGATGAGGTTTCACCTGTTCCATCTATGTATACAGTGGTTTTCATGGAAATCTTTAGAGGAGGATAAGAGGGCACTTAGAATTACTATATTTTCAATTTCAGGTTAATCAGTGCTTCAAAAATTTTAAAGTGTATGTGTGGATTTAAGTTGAACATATTTCCCACTTTTGGGGAACATTCCTATACAGTAGCAACTACAACTCTCAAAAGTTTTGGCATAAATGCGCATCCCTTTTTTTTAGTAAACAAAGTTTTTATTCTCTATAAACTTGTGTTGCTTTTGAAAAAAATGTCTATTGAAAGTTTAGAGTTGAAGATATTTAACCCTTGGTTCTACTTGACAACAAGATGCTATAGGGAACTTCATTGTGCTTAAAATGCAAGCAAGTCTTTTTCAAAAGCATTTTGCAGAGATTAAGAGCTGTGCCAGTTTATATGTAAAGGTCTAAATCCTATCATTTTTTCTATTAATGATGTAAAAACCAAAACTAGTGAATTTGAGACATGGTGACTTAAATTATTAAAGCATTTGCTCAGTAGAGTTGCACATTTAAATCCTTTTGGGTTTCAGCTTTAACCTCTTCCAATAAATATTCCTTTTTAAGTGGTATAATAATAATGATAATAATAAGGTAAGTTACAACTACATCATTGTGAGACCAACCTATAGTATTATGTATGATTCAGAAAGGAAGCAAAAAAAAAACATATTTAAAGGCCCTACTAATAAAAAGTGCATATGTGATATAAAACCAATCTATGACTTTTTTTTTTTTTACAGAGGAACAAAAACGAAATTTAAAGACACAAAAATTCCACATGAGCTCTCCCTTAAGACATAAACAGATCTAGTGGAAGCAGTGTTTATTATGCTGGTTATGCCATTTTTAAATATATTCATTTCATATCAAAAACTTTTCTTTCAGACATTACAGTAACATTGACCATAAACAACATTAATTGTAGGTCACATATCTATCAAACCAGCTTCTGTAAGGATTGCTTTCAAAATAAGAAATGCCAGGTTAGATCACACTATTTTTAAGAAGTAACATACTGTTACGACAGCGGAAGTCACGTGATGCTGCTAGCGCACACGTGACTGAACTTCGTTGGTATTTAAGCCTGGCAGAGAAAGCCAACAATTAATGGATGAATGAAGAGAGTTCTGGGTAATTTACGATTCTGTATCGAGTTAGTGTGTTGCACTCGTAGAAAGCAAAATTATTGAGATTGTGAATCGCTATGATTTATAGCGTGTGTTATAAAAGTAGTTAAGTTTAAAGTGACGAAAAACGTACTGATTGTGAAATTACTGTGTGCTAAAAGTTGTATCGAGGAAGAATAAACTGGTTTAACCAAGAAAGGACTTGTATCGCTGAAGTTTCTCGGAAAGATTTTCTACCAGAAATTAACAAACAAGCAAATACATAACAATACATTTAACAGTGTTTACATTCATGTGATGAATTCAGTAAGCTGTAAATCTTTATCACTTGATGTAGCATTAACAAAATTTTAAAGTACAATGGTATAACACAAACTGTAACATTATAACAAACTTCTTACTTTTCCTGTAAGCTAAAACATCAAGTTTTCTTGTTATCTGTAGTATTTTGAATTAATTAATCTGATACTTATTAACCTTACCACACTAATTGCTCACAGTCGTTAGTGTACACTTTTTGTTATATATATATATAATTTCATGTTAATACTAAACCTTAACCAACATGGTCTTCTCAAGACACATAACTGTGATGTGAGATTGGAACTTTTGATAATATGTTACATCTTTTCTGGTAAATACAACTTGCATAAACTTTAGCTTACTTTGATGAAAGAAATGATTTGTCTCTCAAACTTATTTATTCAAACCATCAGTACTTTAAAGTTTAAATAGTTTGTGTACTTTAATATTTATATGTTAAAAAGATTAATTTAGATTTTATCACTGTCACTACTAACAACTACACTTCACTTTCATAAAGTATCCCTTTCATCACACTCACCCCTCTATTTGTTTCAATATATAAATATGTAATTTACACCAAATTTTATCCATATTGAAAAACACTTAGAGTTTGTTCATAGTAGTTGAAATTTTATCTTGTAGCTCACATTATATCTGAATATTTTAATTAATTCTGGAATACTCTAGCACATTTTAGAATATTCAAGAACATTGCATTTACAAATAATCCATGCTGTCACATTTTATTTCTGGAATATTTTGTAGGACATGACAGTAGTTTCTAGAAATCCTTTAAGGGTATATAAGCACTTAAGCAGATTCTTCTGTATCATTCATTTTGGTAGGTCCACGACATCAAGCAAGTTAAACATATTTTTTAAGTTAGCCAAGTCCTCTACAGCCTTCTTACTGGTCCCACCAGTAGTTTTCAACGGTTTATCTGCTGACTTCTCCCCACATCAAATCATATCTTTTATCGAATAATTTAAATCTGGTGCATCTTTCGACGTAACTAAAACCAGGATTTTATGCAGAGGCAGTATCTTCCTACAACCGACTTTAACTACCTATGTGGCCTGTGGAACTCTGTCCCACCAGTTACATGCACTACTCCTCAAAGCTCCAGCAATATATTCCTGGTTTTTCTAAGAGGCATTTTCTCTTCTGTCACTACTAAAGAAATATGTATCTCTATCGAAACTAAATACAAAACCAAGCTCCATGCAATCCATAGAATCTATGCCAAAACCACAGGTTCACCGACACAATTCGTCAAAACTGTAACAACATTTAAAAACATTGCTAAAGTTACCCTAAACAAAAAAGTTTCATACCACCTCTTCCACTTTAAAGTGGAAACACCATATCATAAAATACCTCTCCCTCATTCCAGCCAGCCACTTCCGACCTTCACAACTAGTAACTAGACACGCATATCATTCCTGGTTCATCCTTCCTCTTCAACTAGCCAGACAACTCCAAGTTAGTCTCAACCTTTGACCAGTGCATGCAAATAGAATCTCCAGAAACCCAGGACTCATCATCTCTAACCAATGCCCACACCTTCGCCACCCAGACAAAATCCTACTGGAGTATAAAAAGCCACCCAGACTCCCTAGCTCCTCAAATTTCAAACTTTCCCGTCCTACAAGCCAGATCTTTCAGCCACTCTCCCCTCATCATCCATCGCCCTTCAACAGCTACGCCCATTCCCATACGTCTTTTCACAGATGAATGGCAATACTACAGATGAACCAAGTATCCAGTTCTCCTTTTTCTGCCACCCCATCCAGAGATGATGAATGCCTATCCTACGACAGTGCATATAATAAACAACCTGTCAGACGTGTGTATACCAGGAAGAATTTTCTAAAACATTAACCCCTCAGCCAAAGCCCCACTTCCTTCTTTGAATCAGTAAAGCTTCACTAGGCATTAGCTGGCAATTCTTAGATGCCAGCTAGAGAAAGTGGGATTTCTCTGGGTTCTCCCATACCCAGGCCTGCCAACAGGGAAGGCAAAGAATGCAACTGCCCAGGGGCCGGGGCGAATGAAACCTGGTCATGCCATAAAGCCTGCAAAGCATCTTTAAGCTATGTCTTCATTTAATTATAAAAGCCATAGTTTTGGCTTTTCTTTGCATATAGATGCTTGATACATTAAGAACGACTGAAATAATAGATTT
>NW_013665716.1:1065127-1084509 GCF_000517525.1 Limulus polyphemus
GCTTTTGTTTGGTTTCTGAGCTCGTTGTTGTCCTAATTTATGATCTTCTTTTTAATAAGTTCTTGAAAATGTTAAAAAGGAGAGAGAGAAAGGGGAACTCGGCGAGGATGTTTGCCCCGGGCCTGTGCTGGCTCTCGACGTTCCTGCCCATACCTAATTCTAGGAATTGTATCTGTAAAACATCCCACTGCCCTAAAGGACAATAAGTCCAATATTGGCCAGTGGTTCTGTTCTAACCATCCTTTGTTTTCTCTACCCCTTTTGTTTGTAGCCTAACCATCTCTTTGCTGTTCAAAATTACCCTTTTCTTCCATGACTCTTCACATTAAGCATTGTCCACCCCTGGTTGTGTTTGACTGAACAGCTTCAAACCGAAATTACTGCCACATTCTCGTTTGTTCTGTATCATTTCAGCTGACACTGCATTGGTATACCATTGTAACTGGATACTATAACAATTAAGATTACACCTTTTTTGCTTGGATAAGATGAAACTGAACTAACAGGAAGCAAATTAACTTCAAATAGATAAGTGCTGTGTGTGTTTTCTACCATCACAAAACAGTCTGTGAATGGTCAAAGGTTGTGATGAAGGAGGCTGCAGCTTTTTGGAACCAGGGTCGAATTCCATTTAATCCAGAACATCATGCTATTATCAAATTGGAGAAGCTTTTTGAAAAATGAGCAAAACTATAGAAAAATTCAAAAGAAAAACTGAAACAAAGTTTATCAATAATCTGGATTACCTTTTTGATATCATTCGTAGTGATGCCCTGACCCAAATGAAGATATCAGAAGACAAGGACATGCCCTCTTTTTCTCTGAGCAAGAAAAGTCATGGCTGTATGGGCTAAGTAGATGAATTTTCTTCTTTAAAGGAATCAAGGGTTGAGAAAAGAAACAAGGAAATTATGGACAGGAAACAGTGCACAGAGCAGGAACAACAGACCTTGAATGAAACATTCAGTTGTTAGGAGACATCCTACAGCAGTGATGGTGATGTTGGGGGATACAGTACCAATAACAGTGATAAGGATAGAGGAGGAACTGGAAAATTATCATTCCCAAGTAAGCAGCAGCTACAGCCAGAACAAAGTTGAGGAACAAAAAAGAGAAAATTTGTCCTTACTGCAACAGCTCACAGTTTTGATCATGATGTGCAAGATCTAACCATGAACTTTTCCTTGATCTGAAGATATCAAAATTGTTTTCATGAAGAACTTGTCAAAAAGGTAAAGGAACAGCTTTTGAAAACGGTCTCATTTGTAGTTCACTAGGATAGCAGGCTCCTTAATGATCTCACAGGGAAAGAATAAGTTGATCATTTGCCAGTGACACTGTCTGGAATAGGAATAAACCAACTCCTATGCTTCAAAATTGATTAGCACTGGAGAGGCTCAAGCTTCTGCTGTGGCACATTTGCTGGAAGAGTGTGAATCATGTAAATCTTGATCATGTAAAGGAAGCTTGATTTGATACAACAGCAAGCAACACTGGTCACAGAAATGGAGCATGTATGCTATTATAATCTTATTTACTTAGCATGCTGTCATCACATCTTAGAATTTGCTGGTCATTGTAGTATCTCAATGAGGAAATCATTAGTTTGGCATTCTTTGGTTCAGTTGTATATACAAAGACAAAATGAGAAATGTTAAAGTCAGTAAATGAGAAGATAGGCATGGATGAACCTCCAAAGTACATCCAGCTAAATATCAGGAAGTGTGTCAATTGAAGATTTTGTCAAGTTGAACTCAACAGGCTTTTCAGGTACTTCAAAATTCCATCTGAGACAGTTCAGCACTTGAATGTGGCAAATGACAATGCTGAAAGGGGTGTGGCCCTTATTGAGGAATATAATGCCATTATAACAAAGAAAGAACAGAAACAACCTCTCCTTCAAGTTGTGCAGGATCACAGATGCTTTTGGAACAGCAAAAAGGAACATTGATTCAAAAGTGACTAAACACACAAAAATCATATAGTTATGTAATTATACTACTGTATGTGCAATAAAATAATATATTTTATATAAATCATTTATAACGTAACAAATATATCATGTAGTACATACAGTACGAGGCTACTGCAGTCTAGAACTTCAACCTCTAAATATGGTCTAAGATGGATAAAGTTTGACTTTTAATGTGTTATTTTGTACATTGGAACAAAATTAGTGGGTGAGAGCTTTAGAATTTGTAACCTGAAATTTTACCTGCAAATAAGGACTACCCTATTGTTTATATTACAATGTCTTTTACTTACATTTGTCAGCTTGCAGTTGTAACGAAAGTTCTGTCCGAATTTTGAGCCGAAAATCTTTTACTTTCAGGATATAGGAACATTATTCAAGAAAACGCTTTCAAACTGACCCCATGTTTGATCCGACTAAAGAACACATTCGTCATGTCATGCTCTACGAGTTTCATAGAGGGGTCAACGCAAGTGCAGCAGCAATATCTATCCAGAGCACTTATGATGTCGATGTAGTAAGTGAAATAACTTATAGGAGATGGTTTTCCCGTTTCAGAAATGGGGACTTCAGTTTAAAGGATGAGCCAAGAGAGGGTCGTCCAAGTGGACTCGATTCAGAGGCACTGGAAGCAGCTGTTGCGTCAAATCCTGCCATTACAGTTAGGGATCTTGTGGACAATTCAATGTTAGTCATATGACCGTCCATCGCGAATTGAAAAGGCTTGGAAAAATGTCAAAGGTTGGAAAATGGGTCCCACATGACATGTCTGTAGAGAATCGCCAACAACGTGTCGATTACTGTGAGGCATTGTATTCACGTCAGCACCAAGTGCCTATTTTGGACAGAGTTGTTACTGGGGATGAGAAATGGATCCTTTATCATAATGTTAAGAGCCGTCGTCAGTGGCTCAGTCATGCTGATAGACCTGCCCAGCAGCCGGAAGGGGACTTGCATCCAAGGAAGATCATGTTGAGTGTATGGTGGGATATGAAAGGAATTGTCCATTATGAACTGTTAAACAATAAGCAGACAATCACAGCTAAGGTTTACTGCAAACAACTGCGGCGTTTGAAAACAGCTTTGGACAAATAATGCACGTCCCCATACCGCACAAGTAACCAATGATCTCCTAGAGGAACCTGGCTGGAAAAAATGCTTCACCCACCTTGCTCCTCCTAACTATCATTTGTTTAGGAGTTTACAAAATCATTTGGATGGACTTAGACTAACTTCATCAGGGGAGGTCGAAAATGAGTTAATCTCTTATTTTGGGTTAAAACCTAAGAAATTTTATAAACGTGTTGACAGATGGAACACGGTTATCGAAAGCAATGGAGAATATATTGATGATTAAATACATCTATAATCATCACTATTTTGTTTGTCTAAATTCATTTGAAAATCAGACAGACCTTTCGTTACAACCTGATAAATTATTTTAAGTTACAGAAAATAACATGATGCAGATGAAGTTTAAAAGATATAACACAAATTTCATAGAATAATGTGAAATTTCAATAGCAGAGTATCTCCACAAGAAATCCCAGTAATGCGACCGCTAAAACTTAAACGGGGCAGTTAGTTGTACTTGATAATCGATTGGCTCATTATTCTAACATGGCTTTAACCCTATTTACATGCACACCTGTTTTGGTGAATGAATAGCTAATGCTGACTAAATTCCCCCACGAGGTTGCCATTATCTTTATTTTTTAAATATGCAGTAACCTACACTGAACATCTGTAAATCAAATAAATTGATAATTAAACAATGAAAACATGTCTTAAATATCCATGATAAGAGCAATAATATTTTTTTTTTAAAAACATATCACAACTGCAATTAGAAATTGTTTGTTTGTTTTTGAATTTCGCGCAAAGCTGCACGAGGGCTATCTGCGCTAGCCGTCCCTAATTTAGCAGTGTAAGACTAGAGGGAAGGCAGCTAGTCATCACCACCCACCGCCAACTCTTGGGCTACTCTTTTACCAACGAATAGTGGGATTGACCGTCACGTTATAACGCCCCCACAGCTGAAAGGGCGAGCATGTTTGGTGTGACAGGGATTCGAACCCGCGACCCTCCGATTACGAGTCGAGTGCCTTAACCACCTGGCCATGCCGGGCCACAATTAGAAATAATTATATAGTTAGTAAGCCAATTTATTTATGTACATTCTTTGAACAGGATAAACATAAAAATAATACTCACTGAAGATCTGAGTCATCAGAATATCTTGCAGCCACCTTCCATATTTTCTAAACAGTAAACTTAAATAAACTTATTTGATTTGAGGACGATTATATTTGGTGAGCATAATAAAAAAAAACTCTCATATTTGCAAACATTGCAACCCAAGAAACTCGTAGTACAGTTAAAGCTTTAATACTCAGCATCTGCTGGCCTCGGGAAATGCCAGATAGGCAAAAATTCTGGCTTACATTTAACTTATGATATTTTACAAGAAAAACTTTGACACTTTGTTAATGTTCTAAAGTACAGTATTTGTGTATCATCTATAACAATAACAGTTTTAAACAATAATAAATTTTGGAAAAATCTATAAACTGTATAAAAATGCTGATTTCTTACTAGAATTAGAAGCCATAACTTTATAATGTAAAAAACATTTACAGATAAAGTAAGCACAATGTGAATCACAGTACATACAGCTAACAACTGAAGCTTGTCAGTGGGATAGAATGTAAATAAAGCCATAGCAGTGACAGTAAGTGTCCCTAGCTGTTAGCTACAATTGCAAATTTTCGAGAGTGTTCTGAGACAATTCAGTGGGAATTGTAATGAATGCCCATTCCCACAACGAGCATTTGTATTTGAAGATATTGAAATTTCTTGTTACAAGAGTTTTCCAGACATGAAGGTGCCAAATAACAAAGATTTTGCTGTAAATCTATGAAAAAGTTAAAATACAGTAATTTTGAACAAACATTTGAAGATACCTTTATTTAAACTTAGGCAATCTCCAGCTATTTTTTGTTTCATATATATGTGTATTCCTGTGACTAGACAAACTACTTGTACCTGATGATGACAAACTTATCTGATGTCTTCTCATTGAAGAAAACTTCTTTAGCTTTCAAACAGATATAATTTCACACACACAAATACTTTGATAATTCACAAATGAAAGAAACTGAAAGGAACATTTAGAGAAGCTAAATAAAAAAAAAATCTTAACCCATATATTTAGTATTACATGATAGTCTAATTTTTGCTTTCTCCAATCATATTTAAACTTTATTTACAGCTGCTTTCCAAGGTAAGTGACCAAACCACTTGATGTGGCATCATAAGGTTTCAACCAGGTCTTGATCTAAAATAAAGTAAGTGCTTGAAAATCAAAAATAAATAATATATATTCTCAAGGGGTGATAGACTGATAGGTTCTTAGCAAAAATAAAACTATTCTTTGGAATGGGCAGAAAAGTTTTTTAAAAATCCACAAATGGATTGTTCTGTTTACATGCAATATTCTTTGCAGCTGTGCAGAAATGAAAGTATGAACTTTTTTCCTTCATAAATTACATAAAATATATATAGAAGTAGCATTCTCTATGAGACGAACAAAGTGTGTTGATTTTTTAGAATTAATATACATGTGCTATTTATAAAAAAACAAAACACAAAATCATATAAACTATCAAGTATTATTTTACATATTTATGACAATGCTCTTAAATATTGTATCCATAACTACACAGTACACAGTTTACTCAAATGCATTGTAACCAACCAAGGGAAGTAAATAACCATAACCCATTTTATTTATTTGATCTAATATCTTTTTTATATTATTCAATTGGACTAAATTCAAAGTCAAACAACATAAAAATAACAACAACTGGTAGTTATAACATTGTCTTTCAAAGTTTGAAAACAATTAGGGCATGAACAAAACTAGAAAGTCTATTCAGACAATAAAGTATTAACAAATAACAACGTTTGACTTCTCCACACTAACTGAGCTGTAACCAAATATATGAAAGAAGAAGCTTCAAGTATAATAGTAATAGAGTATTTTGGATTAATTAACATTGACTATATAGTCCTAAAGTAACCTAAATAAATCTTAGTTAGAATATTGTTAATATATTTTGTAAATGATTAGCTCAGCCAGGTTATAATCCAATGATTTCAAAACTTGTATCTTTACTTACACAAATGTGATTGATATGAAAATACAAACATTTCAGTTTCTTTAATTAAAATCAAATAGTTATAATCGTATTCATAAAAGATATAACATTGGTAAAAATGATTTTTGTTTTAAATTTTTTTTAAATCATTACTTATACAGTCATAATACTTGTATTTTGACTTATTTTTGATGTCAAGAATAGAAAAAAAGTCTTTCTTATGATTATTATAACTTCTAAACAATACTAACTTTGATGAAAACAAAGCTCTTACAGACTAAACACATTGTTAGTGTATGTAAAAAGCCAGCATGAAAATTTACCATAGCAATGTTTAATTGATGATTGTATTGTTTTATTAGCTTAGAAATAACCAGTTACTGAATAGGGCCTTAATTGGATTGCCATATATTCCAGCTATGTTGATTTTTGAAAACCTCAGAAATTTTTTATAGTAATTAATAGACCAATCAAATATAAACAGACATTGAATATTACTTTTTAATACCATATGGCACTGTAAGAATGTCAGGCATTTTTCTATTGGAAGGAAGGGTCTTAGATCCGTACACATCTATATAACATTAAGAAATAGTTATCAATTTAAAAAAAAAAAAATGGATGGGAGTTCAGACCACCTAGATATGCACTTGCTTATACAATATTAAAGAATACAGTTATTACACAAGCATAAATTAAAAACATAACACAATGGGGGAAAAATAGTAAGTAAATTTACACTTTATTTAACACTTAAGTAGCCAGAGGGTTGGCACTGGATGCTGCCAACCATTTGCTTTCCCTCTAGTCAGCAGTTCAAAATTAGTGGTAGTGGCAGATAGTGTCAGTAGTTTTGCATATTTAGTTGTAATGGGAACCTAACCAGAGACCCTCAGATCACAAGACACCTACCCCCCTTCTCATTATGTAGCTTTATGCTTAATAAACCAACAAAAGCCAATACTTCAATCACTTGGACAGCTGGAATACCTGGGAACAGTGAATAATAGGAAACCATATATAAAATTAATATAATTTTGATCACTTGATTATTTTTGTGACAGTGAATTTAATCGTAATGTGAGTGTTTGATTGTAGAAATAACTGAAAACAGTAATAACTGGAAATACTAAATTTATTAGTTGATTATTTTTGAAACATTAATCAATTAGTTTATGAGGCACTAATTGATGTAATGGCTGCTCACATATAGTTGATTAATAGACTAAATCACTTGGCTCTATTAATACTTGTGAAAAGCTAGAGATTTCATAAAATTTAAATTCCAGTAATGCAACCGCAAACATCTGTGAACAGCTAGAAATTTTGTAAATTTAAAATTCCAAAAATGACATCACTAAAATTTGCAAACAAAAGCTTTCTTTAAGATAAAAAATTCAAGAATACCACCATCAAAACTAGAGAACAAGAAATTTGTAGAATCTGAAATTTTAAAAATGCCACCAAGACATGAATAACAAGTAGTTAAGGTTAAGATATGGCTCCATTATTTGAAGGTTTGTTTTCTTATTATATATATATTGAACATTTTAAGTTATAGGTTACAGAACTCAAAATATGACCTTCCAAGGTTTTGTGCAACAAAAGGATCTAAAGATTACAAAATATGATTTTTTAGTAGCAACAAGAGACAAAGTATACATAGACGTAATTTGCAAATTTACCAAAAGGGGCAAAAATATTTAGCTGTGATATTAATATGGGTGTGTACATATGGTGATGTAGCACTACATTTAGAAGTGAATAGTCACCATGATTTCCCTTACAATTATCAGCTAATTATCAAACTGGTTATGTGATATGGCTACTCTATTTAGTAATTAATTAGAAATTCCGAAAACAACTGTTTTAAGTATATTGTTGTAAAAATGGAGTATATGCAAGGGCAGAGAGAAATGTTCATATTATACAAAATGTTCCACATTAGACATGATTAGAATTCCATTGATCCACATTTGAGTGTATCAGAAAGCAACATGGAAAATAATATGTGCATCTGAAGTATGGGAGTGGTACTTCTGCACATGAAGTGAAGGGTCTGTGACCCCTCACAACCCTACAGGAATATACCACTGTTACATACTGACATGAAAGTTAGCTTACAAGTAACTGTGTAGTAATCTCAAAGATGCTGAATATTTTATAAAATTCTTTTTAATCTTTTATACCAATAATGCATGTAGTATAGAAACTTATTAGAAAATTATAACAGTTCCAACATAACACCAAAAAAAACATGCATTTCCTCTTTTGAAAGGACAATGAATGGTACTTTATAATATTAATATATTTTACAGTTGACCTGCCTCCTGATGGCTCATTAGAAATTCTGTGGGCTCATAATGCTAAAAATCTGTTTTCAATACCTGTGGTAGCTTTGTACTTGATGAGAAAAAAATAGTTTAATTTTTTCATATCTCATAATGTTTTACATGACTTTTAATGTTGTTTAGCATATATTAGCTGAAACAATATCAAGATTTTGTGATCCATTTCTATGGTGTCACTATAAAGGGCATTGCAGATGAAATGACATAAGCTACTACAAGGATATATGTTTGCTATATGACTGGGTTAGTATCCTCTCACATTTACTTATAGGTTAGGGAGCTCAACTTGAAATCTTTGGGTCATAAGATGGAGTCCCATCATCAAACATGCTTGCCCTTTCAGCTGGGGGCATTATAATGTGACAGTTAATCTCACTTTTTATTGGTAAAAGAGTTGGCAGTGGATGGTATTGACTAGCTGCCTTCTATCCAGTCTATCACTTCAAAACTAGGGATGTCTTGTGCACATAGCCCTGGAGTAGCTTTGTGCAAAATACAAAAAACAAATAAATTACTTATATTGTACTTCATAAAATAAGTATAGGAAGGCATACACACATACATGAAATCTCAGCAAGCTTTTTTTATTCAATTGCAGCCTTACAACTCACCATATCAATAAATAAACATAGAAAACATCAAAACAATATATTAATGCAATGTACAACATTTTCTACATTCTATAATATAAGTTAACATTTTCTATTCTCTAGCTACAGTAAAAATGCATGCGTGACAGTAAGGGTTTGTTCCCTAGGCAGTTGTTTATCAACTCTACATGATAACAGCATAACTAATAAAGTATACAAGAGGCACAAGTCACTTCTATCTAGAGTACAAGTTACTGCACATTACCTTGTCTATTGAACATTATGAAATAAACATACTTTGGTTAATACTGGATACTCCCCCTCCCCCATGATGACACAAAATACTTGTAAATAAGCAAGCTTTCCAGAATGAAGAAAGTATAACAAAAATTAACTTCAAACTATTCTCAACACTGCAGGTTAGGATAAAAAGTATTTAACAAATTTCTTACAATATGTATATGTGGACAAAACTGGTCTTATTAAAATTACAATCTTGGATAAATTTTTATCTCCAGAGAACTTAATACTTTGAAGATTAAAGAGGTTGTCTCTTACACACTATTAGTTAGACATCTCTTTAACAATATCACCAAAGGCTTAGATTTCTCTACAAAATGGCTATTCTTACATATCTTTTGAATCACATCATATAAAAGCAAATATCCCTATAACAAGTCTATATTTAGCCATCTCTTGAATCATATAAAAAGCAAATGCCCTTGTAACAAGGCTATATTTAGCCATCTTTTGAATCACATTATACAGAGAAAATATTTCTGTAACAATTTAGCCATCTTTTAAATCACATTGTGCAAAGCAAATGTTCCTGTAACAAGTATATTTAGCCATCTTTTAAGTCATATTGTACAAAGCAAATGTTCCTGTAACAAGTATATTTAGCTGTCTTTTAAGTCACATTGTACAAAGCAAATGTTACTGTAACAAGTCTATATCTAGCCATCTATTAAATCACATTGTGCAAAGCAAATGTTCCTGTAACAAGTATATTTAGCCATCTTTTAAGTCATATTGTACAAAGCAAATGTTACTGTAACAAGTATATTTAGCCATCTTTTAAGTCATATTGTACAAAGCAAATGTTACTGTAACAAGTCTATATTTAGCCATCTATTAAATCATGATATAACAAGTACGTGCCCCTACAAGATGTATATGTCATAAATCACATCATAAAAAAATGCATGACAGTGTAACATGCCTATACTTAGCCATCTTGCATCATATCACATCATACAAAGCATATGTCCCTGTAACAAGTATATTTAGCCATCTTGCATCACAATATAAAAAGCACATTTTTATAACAAGTTTGCAGTCAAGCATCTGTATGTGTTGGAGAACAACTTCTCTATACTTGATCCAAAAGCTTTATGTAACAAAAAATAATTAAAAACTTGTCTAATGCTCCTCTTAAGTTCAGTTAGCAGTTTTGTGAATACATGCACAATAAATATTTTCATAGTGATTCTTAACCCCCTTAATTTGAAGCTGACTAGATGAGAACTAACCCTGCTGTTCTGAAATTCCAAGAATTTTGTATTGTCATGATGACATATCAGAGCTTGAAATTAAGCTGAATCATTCAGTAAAAATTCAGAGTCCACTAAAATATCAAATGACTTGGCTCAGGGGCTATTTGTTTGTTAATGAAAAGCACAAGAAGTTGTGTGGGGCCTTATGATACTGTTTTTTTTTATACTTTTTTTTTCATTATTATATTTTGAGGTGTTACAGTATGAAAGTGTCCAGTGCTGCTTTAATAAAAGTTGTTGCATTGTCCCACAGAAACATATATAAAAGTATAATAATGCTGCATATAACATTAAAGAGCAATACTACTACTCTTAACTTATTACATTATCAAAAGAAGGCTCAGCTTTATAAAATAAAATTGAATGGTAAACCTTAGAGGAAGCAAGTATTGTTTAACAATCATGTTGAATTCATTTCATAATGTCTAGCAAGAATATTCAATACACAAGTAGGTTCAGCAAACAAACTGTTTTAAGAGCTACCTGCATAGGACAATAAATAATAATAAAAACATTAAATTGTAGATACACAAATCTTTTTAAACTTCCTTTAAAAAATTAAATATTATTTACTAAGATGAAAAACTAGCCAGATTTTGGAATACCATTATCACAGCATCTCACAAACATGGAGGCCTTTGGATAAGAGTAAGACTAACATACCAAAATATAATCTCCATATTGGTACAATCCATTAGCTGGGTTTTAACAGTAAATAATCACTGAATGTACAATCTCTGCAGGCTGAGAGTACTGACAAAGTTTAACAAACATCATACAATTTGATTAATAACATTGAGAAAATTACTTTGTCTTAAATGTTAGTATTTTTTGTTTTTCAGACTTTAAGTCAAGGATTTCTCACAAGTAAACTTGCACAGTCTTTTAAAAATTTTAAAAGCACTTGCAGAGCAATATACTCATTATAAGTGTTGGAAATATGCAATTCAAATTATGAGCAAGTAAATGTCATCTGGAATAGGACAACAATAAGTTGCAGTTTCAAACAATTCCTGCTTTATTTTTTTGTGTCATTTCAGAGTTTTCATCGATTTCTTCTTAGAATTTTGTTACACTGTTTCTGTGATTTGTGTTTTTAAGATGTATTTCTAGGCAAAATAGTAATATGGTTAAGATCCTGCAAAGTTTCCAAATAACCAGACCAACAGTAATTGCAAAATAAAAATGCCAATTTCAAACCTTGTATATGCTTTTAGTTAAAAGCGTGGAAGAAATGTTTTGTACTTTACTATATAACAAAGGTATGAACACTGTTTTAAAATCTCAAATGTGTAGGGGGAGTAATCTTCTAACTAGACATGGAAGCATTAAAACAATTGTAAAACTAAAAAAATAAGGTGGTGCAAATAAAGGCCTCATACATACCAACTTACAATGAAAAAAAAAGTTAAACAGCTTAGCAAAGCGAGGTTATGCACATGTAGTATGTATTCACACGTCTGTTTTTTATGTAAATTTAAGAATGTACAACTGTTTTCCTTGTTATGTAAAATTGTGAACAAATATTAAAATGGAAGATAAAATCTATTATTAAAAGTTAATATCAAACTTATGTTAACATGGTTGAAAAGGTAGACAAGTATCTTAATACCAAACAATTACACTGATGAATGATCAACAGAAAACTTATTCTATTTACATAGGCCCAGAGAAATTTCTGCTGGTGCAAACTCTCCTCCTTGTGGTTACTGAAATTTGTGTGTTTTATAAAACAGATACACTTCACTTTTGATCTTTGATACAATAAATACTCCAAAAGTATTGTGATATTACTCTGGGCCAAAAAAGGGGAACTATATTAGTATAACCTCTTCATGGTTACTACAGATATTTAGCCATCAACACAGTGTACAGCACCTAGAAGCCAACTTTACATTTACAACAACTTGGCGTTCATTTCCAAAAGGTTGAATGATTCTGGTTGCACTCTTAGAGCGACCGTGACGCTTCCAGCCATTTTGGCTGATATCAAGCTTAGTTGCAGAATGTACTAGATGTGTCAGTCCATGCGTTATGCTTTTTAGTCGATGCCCTTGATCTTTCTTTCCCAGTTTACTGCTGTTTTTGTTGTACAAAGGAAGATTTTCTATTTGTTGAAGTAAGGTAAAGCCACTGTTTAAGCTTAAACTGAAAGGAATTTTATTGGAGGGATTAGTGAACTTAAAAGTTTCCTTGAGAAGGAAGTTGTCTGAATCTTCTTGGACAGAAAATATTGATTTCTTTTCTTGAGTGTGCAGAGACTCATCTTGAAACTTTGCAGCTTCTGAAGTCATCTGCTGGTTGTTAGGAGAAAAATTAACACACAGATCATCACAAGAAATGGAACTGGTGAGACACTGCTCTAGGTCTAAGCTATCAGTGCTGTCTGTTGAAAGTACTGTACTGCTAATGGGGGAAGGTTGTACAGTAAGGGTGGAATCTTCTACTGCTTGACCTTGCTGTTTGTGTGATTTACTACTGTGTGTGTTATTCTTATCTGATTTGTTATTTATAGAGCTCTGACCACCACCTCCTCCACTCATATTACCTTGAGATGTTCCTCCTCCAAGCCCAGACTGCCCTGATCCTCCACACCCTTCACCCTGCCCACCTGTACGGTCTTCACTACTATCTCGTCTTCCTGAACTCTTTAATTTCCCCATCTTCCGTTTAAGTCCTTCACCATCATCATCACTGGCCTCCGAACTACTGCAACTAGTTGTTCGAGATCTTCCCATTTTCTGTCTCTGACCCATTAGACGCAACACTGCATGTGCCAGCATAGAGCGAGGACTGTGTTTTCCACTGGAAAGGTGTTTTCGAGAGTGTTTGGAACAATGAGTTTTTGGAGATGGTTCAGTATCTGATGCCACTTCTTCATCTATTTCACTTAGAAGCAACTGGGGAGAACTTTTCACAGCATGTAGTCCTCGTGCAGGAGATGGTAGGGTTTTAAACTTCTGATTTGGAAATGTCAAAACTGGAGATTGTTTTCCTGGAGATATTTTTGGGTTTACTGTGGCAGACTTTACACTGTTGCTATGGAAAAGAAGAGGAAACTTTGGACGTTGCATAACTGATTTTTGAATAGAAGTGTCCAGAGACCCAAACTCATGAAGTACAGGAATGTCAAATTTGTCTTTGTTATTGGTTGATGAAACTTCAGCAGATGACAACTTTACTGAGCTACCACTATCATCCTCTTCACGCACCACACTACACTTACGTGCTTTTGACAGATAGGACTGACCATTCTGAGAAACAGTAGATGAGAAGTTTGAATGATCAAGGAAGTTATTTGAATCCTGTGGTTTCACTATCACTCGAGGTGATATTAAATTCTGAAGCACAGGATCACATTTTTCCTGAGATGGTGAATAATCACTCGCAATTCTGCAGATAGAAAAAAAAAACACATTTAAACTTCATTAAATAGTCCTAGCTGTAGTTTACTGGATTAAAATGACACAATCTAAATCTGAAATAATAAGCTACCCATATTGTTTAATATGGAAAATTCATATGTTTTGTAAGCTTACTTTATATATAACACAAAAGAGTCAGTTCACAACATGTAGCCTGTAGCTGCATATTTGTATCTTACAGTGACCAGGTTTAGAATGGCCATTATTAGTTTCCTGTAGGCTTCTATCATACAGAATTCAATGTCTATCAACAATATCTGACAAGTTTGTATAATATACAACTAAATGCCCCTTACATTTTCCAGTAAATCTGTGTCGCATCACTGAAAGTTCATTAACATTTTTAGCAATGCAGAATAACTAAACTAATCCCATGAGTCTGGATTTACAGTTTCATATATATTGAGACATCAAGCATATTTGATGATTTGGTAACAGTGTCATTAAGGACCAATCACAGAATGATATTAGTCTACATACCTTTTGATTTAATTGTTTTTCATGACCAAATGGTCAAGCAAGAACTGCCACTTGAAATCAGAGTACTGTTTTTCCCTCTCATCTAGAAATTTGCCCCCAGTTTTATAACAATAGACGATGGTAAATAAGTCACTCTTAAGGTTTATTACACTGTTAATGTAGTTTCGATGATTAAAGAAATGCCAAATTCAGGAGAAGCGTGTGTGTGTATATAAATACACGTCTAATATTAGCATACTTATCTCCATAACAACATATATGTGTGTTGTATACCAGCTAGCCTGATTAGCCCTGGCATTAGGCCAAAGGACTCATAGGCACTGGATATGGCAAATGTAATATGGTTGACATATTATACATATTTTTCTTTGCTTTCACTCATAAATTCTTAGAATTACAAATGTAATTTACTCCTGTTGATGCCATGGTTGCTTGACCCACTTCAGGAAATAGAAGACTAGTTTACTTGTTTGCCAGTTCTTAACAATAGTAAGTTAATTCAAATAAAAATAATAAATAAATAATTGGTGTTAAATATAACAAATATTTTACCAATCTATACCATAAAATTCTGATTAGTTAATCGCTTAAATAAATTTGATAATAATTACAATTAACTTCTTTATCTAGTTTGCACCATAACAATTGTTGTTCATGAATACAGCACCTATACCACTATTATATCTTTTATATCCTAGTCAGCCTGATGAGCTGTGATATTGGGTGAAAAGCCTCATTGGCACTGGATATAGCAGATGCAGTGGGGTTGACATAATATATTCTTCTTTGCTCTCACTCATAAGTTCTTAGAATGTGTGTGGGTGTGCATGTGTATGTGCTATAAGGTTATTTGAAAGAATATCCATTGTTGGTTTAAGTAACAACTATTTTGAAAATAACCACATTTAATACATAAGCAAAATATTTAGTAGGTATCTTGAAGTATAACGTAAAATTCTACTTTAGGAAAAAGTTAATTATAAATCAGTACAAATCTTTAAAAGATTAAACTTCACTTTCAGGCTTTTTCACAATAGATGAATGTGGTAAAAAGTTTGAAAGACTTGAACCTTCAGAATGAATTAACAAAACTTATTTTCTGTTTCTTTTTTTTGTTGTTGTTGGGTATTATCGCTTCAGTATATGGAATAAAAACAACATCCTACTTTGATGTTATGGCTAATGGTGACAGATCAACTCTAGAACTTCTGCTTATCTTCTGGGCCTTCTCTTGTCGCTGCCCCCGTAATTTTCTCTCCGCCAACAAAAAGTATGTGGCAGTGATGTGGTTGTATTCATTCTTTTGTAATGCTCTAAACAGTCCATGACCAAAAGAAAAATACTATTCTAAAAAACAAGATACAACAATGACAGTCAAAAAATAATTATTAAAGTGTCTTATAAAATTTTACAAATTAATAACAAAAATAGCAGAGTTATGAAATGTGGTTAAAGTTATGTTTAAATACATGATATTGGTTATGAATGTACTTCAGATCAGAAATGGTTATGATTATTTATATAAAAATCAATTACTGGGTGCTTTCTGGCTTAATGCTGTGCAAAATATTTTGAACTTTGATAGTCTTTTTTTTTTCATTCTCCATTGACCTTATAAACAAACTATGACCCTTTGCTGATATTTTTAAAATAATTCTAAATACACAGATACTTATCTGTAGTTTTGATTCATGCTTAGAAATGAATTATCATTTAGGTTATTTGTCAAATTTTGTGCTTTCTTGTTTAGTTTGTAAGTTGTGCTCAAATATTTTTTTCAAATATATCTTTATTTTCAGGGCTTTATTCTAAGCTAGCCACTCACAAGGAGGAGCCACTGGGACAGTACTTTAGCTGACTTGGTAAAGTTGTGGCATCCTGTATATGACATATAGCAGAAGTAACATTGCTTAAACCCTGTTAACCTTTTTTTATTATTGATAACTCTTTTAGTTCAATATATTAAATGTTTAAGTACAAGATATAGGGAACTTACTCTAGGATCTCCTCCTTTGTAGCAATATTGCCCTTTACTAACTTTTGGATGATGTATGCATGATCCTCTTCGGAGAGGTGTTCACGAGAAATTAAGGGTAGATAGTCAGCTGGCTGTATGAGATCCTCAGAAGTAAACCAACTATTGTTAGCAATCTCTTCTAATGCAGCCCGCTGTTCAGGATCTCGCACCAACATACTTGCTATTAAACTATCACCATCAAGGAATAATAATAATAAAAAAACAAAAAAAACAAGCAGTGCATTATTGTGATGTCAAAACCCAACTAAATACTGAACCAAATTCCTATTACAAAAAATCACTTCTTAGTATACTGTAAAAGTAAAATCACATACACGCTTCAAATATCTAGTACAATATTTGACTTCTTGATTTAAAAATTCCTGTGCCACTTGTGTTTTATCTGACACATCTTCTGTACAAGCTCTAATTGGCATATGTTTGTAGCATGCATGTATTTTTTGTACAAACCTTGATTTGAATTAAAAGATAATCCTGGAGAAGTAACTACTTTGCCAAGGTGTGTAGTAAAATGTTATAACACTAGTTAATTAAGGAAATGTACACAACAACTTATTACAGAGCACTGATGCGAGTGAATGTCTTTAACAGAAGATTGATACTAGTCCATTTTCATCCAAGTACTCTCTATGAAAGTGAAAATACAAGCATGCTAAACCTTAACCCACAAGTAAATGTATCTATTGAATCTCATCTTGTGTTCTTTATTACACATTTTTCAATGATCTTAAGTCCACAAAAATTAGAGAGATAAAAAGACTTTATCTTAATTATACAGAAGACAGTCTTCCTTAACCTATTAAAATTGTATTACTAAAATCAGAATAATTTTATTAATTACACTTACTTTCTGCATCCTTTGGACACATGGCTTGGTATTGTGTATTTACAATCCATTATCATCGTCAGTGTCTCACTATCATTGACTTCCTGGAAGGGAGCATAGCCACACACCAACATGTACAGAATTACACCCAAGCTCCACACATCTGGAGTGAAGAGAAGAAGCCTACCAGTTAATGAGCGTGAGAGAAATATGTTTATATAACAGCCTCCTAATTTGTACACTAATGTAATGTTCTGATCTTATCAGTTAAAATCCAAGACCTTTGTATAGTATGCTTAAACCAACAATTAAGTTAGAATGTGTATTTTAATAACATATCAGCATTACATTATTTATTGTATAATAAAATTAGAATTTCTTGTGTAAATAACAGAATCGGCCTTTGGGCAAATGTTTAGATAACATGAAACAATGCTTTCTCACAGTCTGTCTGTTAACTCTTTCAGCACGGGCTTGATCCCTGGGACTGACCTTGTAACCATTTTGTATTTGGTATAGTTTTTAAATTAGTAAGTGAATGTTAACAAGATTTGGTACATTATCAATGATTTCATATGCAAAATATTTATATTTTATTACTGAGTTTTAGGGTTTGTAAAGCAATGTTTTTTTCATGTCTTTTTTTTTCTTTTTTGCATGTTGCCTATCTAACATGCAAAGTAATTTTCATTTTAAGATTAAAAATACTTTTATGCATCAGAAAACTTTCAAATTTCACATGCAAAATCTCTATAATGTCCAGATAGTTATCAAATGTTTCTTAAGAAAAAACTGTTATTTTCAGTAATTAATCTCTGTACGGGTTTGGTAGATTTGATCGATCTTGTTACCACCATAAAAAATTAGGAAATAAATATAAATTATACCTCTTTCATTCTAAAATAAACACAAATTATAACAGAAAAACATAAATGTTTAGACTAAATAGCATATATCTTGTAACATTATACATTTATATATATTTATTATATTGACCTTTCAGCCATGCCTAGCTAACAATAGGGAAGTTACAATGATGTGGCACACATGCAATTATGTTACTATATCCAATAACATAAAACTGACCTTTGGTCTGTACAAAGTAACTTGTACAAAGTATTTTGTAAAATACAGTCACATTTCAATGATTATACATTATATATGTATATAGACTATTGCTTTTTTGAAATAAGTTCTTAAACTTATTTTTCTTAAAACATAGAATAGTAACTAAAGAAGTAATACAAACAATTATCTCTTTTAGTTACGACCTTTGTACTCGGTTGCTGCTTGATGTAGGTTGCTAAGCCTTTAAAAAGTTTGCACGTGGAGGATATATGAAACAAATTTTTTTTAGGTTTTATATATACATTTGAATAACTAAGAAATCATAAATTACTACATCAATACCACAGAATTCCACTATAATTTATCAAGCTTAGTAACTAAGGTGTATTTTAGTTTAAAAAAAATATGAAATTTTGAGCAGACTAAAGACACACCCCACCTCTTTGAAATATTGGTTCAAAAGAAAAACAATGGCACCCAAGCCCATTAAAATGGCTAAGAAAGCCACTAGGGGACATTCTGAGCTTCCGATTGGTTGTTCATGTCATATATAGAAGTAAGTGTATATAAGGGACTGATTGTAAAAATGGAAAGAAGTAGTTGAGGTGCCACTGTGTTTGATTTATTATATGAGCAGTATCTTAGTAAATAGAAAAGATAATACATTCATATTTTATTTTCTATCTTGTCAATATTGGTAATTTAAGTTTCTAATTCATACAAAACTATAGACTTAGTATTTTGACTTCACAAACATCTAACTTGAACCAGTGCTCCATTCAACATACCATGTGACACGCAAAAATCGATGTTTATCTGAGTTTTAAAATTAAGAAATTGAGTAATGTATAGTACTAAAATTTGAATTATAATATAGAGTTTGATACCAAACTTAATGACATAAATTCATGAATAG
>NW_013665716.1:1084519-1087909 GCF_000517525.1 Limulus polyphemus
AATCATAATATAGAGTTAGATACCAAACTTAATGACATAAATTCATGAAATAGTAGTTCAATAAAATTTTGAATGTGAGTCAACAAACAAGATAACATGGCCTTTCACCCGTGACACCTCTCGACAGGGTTAATGGTTACAACTACAAGTCAATCTATACACTGAGAAGCTGGACCCAAATATTCTTTAGACAGAAAACCTGCAGTACTAAATCATTTAATTCAAACTACTACGAGATCTTGTAAGATAGAATGCTAATATATGCCACTGATTTACAGTCAGAAGCTTTCATTTACAGAGAAACAAACTGTAGTAAGTAAACATATGTATTTTCTTGTGTATCTATCAACATGAATTACAGTTTTGATTGTGAACAACCAGAACTAAAGCCAGTAGTAACAATTCAGAGTGGTGTCTGTTTCTTTACACATATCCAAAGGTGTGCAACTGGTTATAGTTTGTCAACCTATCAACTATTGGCAACTGTACACTGTGCATAGGTAATGTGCCATAATTTTCACAAAATCGAGTAAATAATAATTAAGAACAACACTGGTGGTCTCATAATAACAGTTTCTCTACTTGGAAACAATTACAAGACAGGCACTAAAATCAAGATTGAAGTTTATTGTTTGTTTAATAATTGTTTCTTACAGTTTCAGCTTAAAAATGTTTATAGATGCAAATATAATAAAGAAAAACAAAATTATAATCAGTCATATAATTTAATCATGTTTTAAAATGCCAATATATCTAAATGTAATAGACATAAAACTACAGCAGCTACACAACGTGATACACACAGATCAAACTTTTTTTGTTACTAGTTTAAGGAATGTATCAAATATAATAGAAGGTAGGTACACAAGACTGGAAAAATTAATACACAATAAGATAATGTTTTGTTTGAGCTTGCCAGTAAAATTACAAAAATTCTCAAAGAAATATCTTTTAAGGGAAAAGATTCTACAAAATATACGTAACTACTTAGGCTGAGTTGAGTCACTGAGGAAGAAAATCAAGATGCCCTAGTGATTGTTCTAATATAATTTTGAATTTGAATTTATGCTATACAAAATTAAAAATATAATAATGTTATAGCATGTTTTATTATTGGGAGGGTTGTTTTGAATTAAATAGTAAAAAAAATGCCAAAGCCAGTCCATGTAATGATAACAAACAAGTTTATTTCATCTTTAATGTTTTCTAAAAGCTACGTTCACTGGTAGGCTTAACTTCACAAACAACATTTCAAAAGAAACTCCAAATCTAATGTATACCTAACTTACTTATATGACTTCCCTGCAGAAGTTCTCCACTAACTGATCACTAACTAGTCTGATATTTATATTTTACTCTTATTTCTACATTTATGAAATTTCTAGACATATTTTATCATCATTATGCAATGACACAATCTCTATAGCAAACAAACACCTAAATTAAAATATCAAAAATATAGCTTACAACAATATTTATAAGATCATAACAGAATTTCAATAGCTTCTCTCTTGCAATAAAAAACAAATTTGCTTTTTTCTACATAAAATCAAATAAAAGAAACAATTAATTTTTAAGCGGTATAATACAAACATTTGGTATTGCATATGAGCATGAAAAACATGTGGAACTGTGAAGAATGTTTATACTACTTGTGGAAGGAAGGCTGAGGCTCTAAACTTCTAGGTGTAGGTGGTAGTTTATCCTCTGAATGGTCTTTAAAACAGACTCTTGCTATTTTCAGTATTTTTATACTCATTTCAGATGATTTCTCATAACTCACTGGTCTAAGAGTGATGGCTGTTTTCACTAACGTGAAAATAAGATGATAAATATTACTTTGAAACTAAAATAGACTTCTATTTTTGTCTAGAAAGCAAATCTAGCAGCTTGTGGTATGTTGACATAGCGTGAACAGTACTTAGGTTTATGCAGGGCTTCACTGGTCTTATTCATCATTTTTTGGTTTCAAAATATTTAGTATATATGTGTGTTTATATTTTTCACTGGGTTCAAAAATTACATTAAATGTTATGTGTATATTTATGTACATCTGGTTAAAAACCAAGAATAAAAGGCAGTATTTTTTCTTGATTTTAGGTCTTATTGTTAAACAATTTAACTATGATTTTTTTCCTCAAAATAACAACTGATACTGTTCTTGTGAATAAATGATATAGTAATAATGAAGTTTGCCTAATATTTGTCCCAAGTTTCCTAGAGAACCTTATTTTTTTTATCTTCTGTAATTATAGCTTTAAAAAGTGCTGAAAGACCAAACACTTAAGAGAAAATTTACAAAACTGACTAAAATTATGGAAAGACTTAAATATTTTTTGACAATTATAAGAGTGTTTAATATCCATATTTTTGGTTCTAATTTCTGGCATTTCTACAAAGTTTTAAGTTGATTAGTCTAGAAAAGTAAACCAAATAATATATCCATATGACTGGCCAGATTCTGTTTACACTTCACGTTATTTACCAATACAATGTGGGGGTACTATGTGCAGTTCTAGCATTTCAGTTCAACAATTTGACATGCCTATATAAAATTATTAATAACCACCTGCAATCTTAAAACTTGATATTTAGTGGTGACGAATATAAGTTACATTATGCAAAATACTGGAAATTCACATATATTCTACATCAAACTAATCAAATCATAGATAAAAATCTGTCTTCTTTGTTTGCACATAAAGTCCTAAAATGTCTTACAACTGGCTGCCAGTCTAATATAACATATTTCTATAATATTCACAACACAAATCCAAATAACATAATTATAGATATTTGCAACTGAGCATATCAAAAATAGGTGAGCTACTAAAAGTTATAAGTGACTAAACCTATGATTACGTAAGTTACAAATGATGACCTACACAACCAAGTTATACTTAATATGAAGCATTACCTCACTGCACTAGTCATCATGCGTGTCTTTATGAAGTACTGAAAGGTTACTCCAGTTTTGACCTGCTCTACATTACTTTCACCTCAGTCTAACTAGAACATTATATTATACATGTACAACACACCTATTATCTATCACACACTTTGTTCTGGAAAGGAAAAAACAGGTAGAACCAAAAATCATTGTGTTCTTTTTTTATTAACTGTACTATTTAAACACTGTTTTAATAATCAATAAAAACAATGCAAAGATTTTTCATAGATAAAGTTATATTATCTGTGTGTCAGTATCACTTCTTTACTGGAAGTAGCTTTACTGGAGGTTGGAAATTATAAAAATGTTGTAGTTATAATATTAATATGTCATGTTACTACTTTATTTACTTTCATTAACTGTTCCATTTTCAAATACCTGTGTGTGTGTGTGTGTGTGTGTTGTATATATATATATATATATATATATATATATATATA
>NW_013665716.1:1088254-1100916 GCF_000517525.1 Limulus polyphemus
CGTTTATTTACTTTACTTTACTTATTACTTATTACTTCTTACTTACTTAACTAGTGTGTGTGTGTGTGTGTGTGTGTAGTTATATATATATATATATATATATATATATATATATATATATACACATACAATGAGAGTAAAGTTTTTACAGAGTTTAGTAGAATGTTAGTGCTAATGCATCATTACTTACATGTGTTTAAACATAAGAGTGTAATGTGCTAACAACATAAATTGAAGAAAATGGTAATTTAGCAGAAATTCAATAAAAAAATTTATAATTTGAAGCTGTAATGACCAACGGAGTTAAAGTATGTACCACAGGAACAGAGATGATCCAATGGAAGATAGAACAAGTGTCTTCTTGTCCAAACAGCAAATATAACAAAAACTTTTAAACCATTCATGGATAAATGGAGAAAAAAGGATTGTGTATCACTATAACAGAAATAAGGAACTAAACTACTTGATATCACATGTCAGGTGATATTGACATTAGATACAACATAACAATGTTTTGGGACAACATGGGACCCATCGGTACATCTCAGCTATCCCATCCTCTAAACTAAACTAACACTATTAATAAATAAATTTTAAAAAAATCTTAAAGTCAGCCATTATCATTCTTATACTTATCAAGGTTTCTCACTTAAATTTACTGCCTCCACAACATCTGAGGGCAACCCATTCCAAAGGCCAACCATCCTGTTAGAAAAATAAAACTGTCTTAACTGAAAATGGTTCCTAACTTGCCAAAATCAGATCCCCTTTAACGTTTCTTTTTTCAAGAGAAAAAATTTGAGAAATTTCAACATCTCCTTGTATGACAACACCTCCATCTCAGGTACCAGTCTTGTAACCCTTCTCTGAACCCTTTCCAACAATTCAATGTCCCTCCTAAGGTAAGGAGCCCAAGACTGAACACAATACTCCAAATGTGGCCTAACCAGTGACCAATACAATAAAATTATAACCTATTTAGACTTGTATTCAATATTTCTGTACATACAACCTAAAGTCCTATTTGCCCTACCACTAGCAACAGCACACTGCTTGGATGGCTTAAGAAACTGATCAACAATTACATCAAGATCTATTTCTTTCATGATACTGTTAAGGTTATAACCATCCAAATTATACTTATAATTCAAAATATGACAACCCACATGTATTATCTTGCATTTATTATAATTAAAACCCACTTGCCATTTACTTGCCCAACTTACTAAATGATCTAAATCCTTTTGTAAATCAGCAGCATCCTCTTCACAGCTAGCATCACCCAAAAGTTTAATATCATCTGTAAATTTAATTAACTTATTGACCATTCTTTCATCTATGTCTTCTGAAAATCCAGATACACCAAATCTACCCTCATCTGCATAAGCAGTAACCTTTTCAAAGAATGTCAAAAGATTTGTAAGGCAAGATTTTCCCTTAGTGAAATCATATTGACTACCCAATAAAATTCTAAACTTTGTTAAATGGCTTTGCAAAGCATATTTTACTAAAGTATAGCAACAATTTTGGGTACCATAGTACAAGAGATTTTATGACGCTAGACACAACATACTAAGGTATAAGAATCACTTTTGATACCATCCTAAACCAGGTATTGTGACACTAGACATAACTTACTATGGTACAGGAACAACTTTTGATAACTTATGTTATATGTCACCATTGTTAAGCACAACATGATAAGGGATAAATTGATAATAAAAATTTGTTGAAACCTCAAAATTAAAATTTTGGAAAAAAAGACAGTTGTGAAATGTATCCTTTTTCCTAAACTGTTTGAAAATTATGCATCACACGAAGTTAAGTGTAATTTAGAAAATCTAGACATCAAAGAAATTAAATTAAATTTTTCTGATGTGTAACTAGGAAAATTTTAGTCCAAGAATAGAAAGGATAATCTCAACATTTGTCATAAACTTAAAACACATATGTATAAATATTGCATCCAGATGCATGTGCATATTACATTTAAAATGAAGGCTATACATCCAATACAGCTTTGTTGAGAGAGATAAACACATCTTGAAATAAGATATTTATTACAAACTTCTGATCAAAAAGTAAACTAAGTATACAGATCAGAGCTAAATTAATATAATATGTAACTTGTAAGTTCCCAAATTATTACAAACTGTCTACAAATACTTAATACTATAAACCAAAAAACAAACCTATAACAGTTGAAATACACTGAAACATCAGTTGTGTACTTTAACTCTTTATATTTTCAACTATAATTATAATAATTAATCCTAGTAATTAATATCTTTGGATACAAAATTATGTTTTTATTAAATAGAATGTTTCCATTTATAATAATAAAGATAGGGATTTGTCAGGTTTTTCATTCAAATTGGAATCTGTTACAGATGTCTGAGATCTAATATTTTAGATATAATCAATTACAGAAGACTGGATATTACTAAATCATGGTTGATATAACACCACAACATATTGGCAAGATAAGGATACCAGATATTCAATAGCAACTCAGACTATATAAAGCCTTTGTCTATAAGCTCAGCAGTAGTTTTTGTAATGATGAAAAGTGATTTGTAGATATTTTTAACAGTTTTCCTTTTACATTGATGGAAGACTAACTCTTGAATAATTTCTTAGAAAATAGTTAGTTACCATATCAACATAGCAAATCTCAATTTTTCATAAAGGAGCCTAAATTTAAAATATGTATACATTTGATTACTTGCCAGAGAGAAACAGTAACATCCTAGAAGAGATGATGTGAACTTCTTGTCAAGATGCTATATAACTATCTTGTAATAAGTTACAACACAGTTTAAGACTACAAGGCACATAAGTCACCATTAGTCTGCTATGTATATCAGGATTTTTTTTTATACATACACAATATGAAGTACATCATCATAATACTGTTAGTACATTTTATTTGGATATCATATTTTCATCATATTGTTACTTGTATATTACACACACAGTTTGATAACATGAGAATACTACATTATAATGGCACTTCTGTACATATATATTCAGTTGAATAACATAGAAGTACATTACCAGGATATGGTTACTTCTATACATATATCTACACAGTTGGATAAAACATGCCAGTACACTATCCTAACGTTGTTACTTCTCTCTCTCTCTATATATATATATATATCTGCAGTTGGATAAAACATGTCTGTATGCTATCCTAATGTTGTTACTTCTATACATGTATCTACAGTTGGATAATACATGATAGTACACTATTCTAATGTTGTAACTTCTATACATGTATCTACAGTTGGATAATACATGATAGTACACTATCCTAACGTTGTAACTTCTATACATGTATCTACAGTTGGATAAAATGTATTATCCAACTGTAGACACATGTATAGAAGTAACAACATTAGGATAGCATACAGACATGTTTTATCCAACTGTAGATACATGTATAGAAGTTACAACGTTAGGATAGTGTACTATCATGTTGACAGTACACTATCCTAACATTGTAACTTCTATACATGTATCTACAGTTGGATAAAACATGTCTGCATGCTATCCTAATGTTGTTACTTCTATACATGTATCTACAGTTGGATAATACATGATAGTACACTATCCTAATGTTGTAACTTCTATACATGTATCTACAGTTGGATAATACATGATAGTACACTATCCTAACGTTGTAACTTCTATACATGTATCTACAGTTGGATAATACATGATAGTACACTATCCTAACGTTGTAACTTCTATACATGTATCTACAGTTGGATAAAACATGCCAGTACACTATCCTAATGTTACTTCTATACATATAACTACAGTCGAATAACAGAGTATGTTATCATAATGGTGTAACTTCTATCTACGTTTATCAAAACTGACAGATAGGTGTCATACAGTACATATAACTTACTCACACCATAAGCTTATCAATATTTACAGAGAGAGAGAGAGAGAAAAACAAAAGAGCATAGGTTTAGTGAAAGATACGATTAAAAACGACAGTACTTGTCTTTTCCCTTTACAAAATATCTCATAGCAAGTTTGTTTGGAAGAACTTAAAAAATGTTGGAGCACCAATAGTGTATCTTTATAAAGTTAAAATAAATTGTTTTTGATAAAAGTTGAGTATAAAAATGTTTCTATATTTTGAGTATTTAAAAAAAAAGGTTTAAAAGAAGCTCAAGGTTTACAAAAGCATAATGTCTTACAGATCAGAGCCTAATGAGCAATATCCTTATATTTCAAGACCTACTGGTAGAGTTGGTCTAGACTAGACAACATTTGCTTGGCACCCCTTAATATTTTTTCTGGCCTTCAGATTGATCTTTTCAAAATTCTGTCAAGTGATTTCTATTACACCATTTTGAAATGGTTTCAGTACCTTAACCTTTTCTGAAACAATGGATAAAAATGTTTGAATTAAGTTAAAGCTACAGTTTTTGTATTTATTGACTGGTTTCAGTTTTACTGAAGCTGCTTTTAAAAAAAGTACAAAAAAATATTTAATTTGTAAATCAAACAAAGCAGCTCTATTATTCTGAAACTTGTTTGTCCAAAAACATCAAGTTTTTAAGGTGGTATGTATAGTTAAAGAAAACTTTGTGAAATATTTTAGATCCAGCTAGGCAAACTGTGTATAATCAGGAGCAAATGAACAAAACATAATGCATTTAAATTAAATGAAGAATATGTATTATTTTGAGGCAGAAGATTTTTTTTTTATGTATAACATCTCTTTTTATCAGAAATTCAATTTTATACTTAGCTGCTGAGAGGATTTTAAAGTTTGAGAGAAAGAGATTGGATATTCTGTATTGGTAGATAAAATCTCAATAGCTAAGAATGAAGCTGGGCTTCTGATACAAAAGAACTTTTCTTCTATCTCTAAATAACACAATTCTTCATTTGATGTAAACCTGTTTTAATATGTATGATTTAATTTGCATTACATAATGTTTATTTTCTTCTATTATTTTTTGTATTCAAATTATTTAATGTGTATAATCAGTTACGATATGTTGTTACACAACACATCACCATCTTGTCATTAAACTCATGCTCAAAACTGAAACCTACAGTTTCTGTAAAGTTTTCTACATGTGAAAGGTAAAACAATGGATTGTGCAACTGGTATGAAAACTAAAATTTCTTTGAGGTGCAAGTAGAATGGCTTGTAAGTACATCAGCCTAAATGCTACACTATGTATGATTAGATAGATATATATAATCCCTTGGATTACACATTCTACATGCTTGCCTTCTGATTTCACATCACTGAAAAAGCACTGCAGCTGCAAGTGCCATCTGTATATACATCTGTATACAGCAGTTTCTTGATCCAGCAATTTGAGGGCAGTGTGTCATCATTTCATACCACATTAAAAAATGAGCCCACTGTATACAGATACAAAGTAGTAAGGTGTAGTAGTATATTCTGTGAACAAAGAATGCAAGTCTGACAAAAGCTTTTGATTCCAAGTCATCTCATTACCTTTTTTCTATACACATACAATATCTTTTGTAATAAATTTTGTAATTCAATAAAATCTGCCAAATTAATCCTTGGTTGGCATAGTTTTTGTCACACTACCCAGTAACACTGTAATCTCTGTTTATAAGTATTTCTTTCTGGAAAAAACTTGTATCCAGACTGTTTTTCATTTATGTGAAAGATGTAGCCAAGCCTTAACTGTTACTTACTTATCATGTTAATATGAAGGTGCATCAAACATATAGTTGATATATTTATACACAAGAAAGTTGCAATTGATTTCAAAGGCACTACAATGTTTCTATAAAATAAGTGACAACTCAAAGCAATTTCTCTTATGGGAATATTCAATGGTCAACATTCTTGATCATCAAATCAAATGTCTTTTAATGTAAGTTTATTTACAAATATCATGAGAACAGTTCCTTACAAGAATTAAACGTTCCCTATAAATAAGTTAAATTTTTTGTTTACAAATAGATATTAAGCCTGAGTCAACTGTTGTCCTAAAGAAAAATTCTGGTGGTTATTAACAAGGGTTAAAAGACATAATAAACAGTAAAACAAGGTAAAATAAAACATATTTCAGAACCAAAATTTGCCTGTTATCCACAAGGAAAAGAAAACCCTCATGACAAAGCTATAAAGATAGAAATAATTCCTGTTAATCCTGAGGTAAAAATCAGTTCTAAATTAATGCACCTCCAGACTCTTTTGGTTAAAAACAATTTCTTGATCTTTAATATTAAACAAACTATTTTTACTCTGTTCATTTCATTAAAAAGTATATACTATTGCTATAACTGTCAATTCTTTTTATTAATTTTCATATAAAGATAATTTTTTTCTTGTCATATAAGTATGACATTTTACTTACAATAACCAGATTGAATATTTTCAAAACTGAAAGTGAAACTAACAACTCTGCAAGAAAAAAATTTAAAATTAATGAGTGTGTCTTACACATTGGAAAATATGGATTTAAAATGTATTTACTTTTTAAAAAGCTAAATGGGGCAGATTGACACTCAAGTATTAGTTTCAGTTTTTAAGATTCTATGATTACTCACCAACTTTAGGTGCATCATACATATCACCTAATAAAATTTCTGGTGCAGAATATGCTAAAGATCCACAGGATGTTTCTAGCTTCTGTCCAGGGTAATATCTGTTACTAAAGCCAAAGTCTGTTAATTTCACCATCCCCAATTTCTCAAAAAAAATTACATTTTCTGGCTTTAAATCACGATGCACTACGTGAAGTCGATGGCAATAAGATATAGCATGAACAATCTGCTGGAAAAATTTCCTTGCCGTATCCTCATCTACTCCTTTGTCATTTTTCATAATATAATCATACATGTCCCCCCCATCTCCTAGCTCTAGTATTAAGTAAAGTTTTGTTTGCGTGTCTATGACTTCATAAAGTCTTACTACATTAGGATGTTGTACTAATTTCATACATCTCACCTCTTGGTACAGGTGAGCACGAGACACTTCGTCTAGTTTTGTTTTGTCGATTACTTTAACGGCTACTTTCTCACCAGTAAATACGTGCCTTGCCAGTTTAACAACTGCAAAATGGCCGCGTCCTATTGCATCTCCCAAGTCGTATAAACCCGCAATCTTTCCATCATATTTATTACAGTGGCGAACCTTCTGCATATTACTAGTATTAAGCACAAGCGAATTACTTTCACTCATTATGAATACGCGCAAAGCAAATAATTACGTCTGTTTTAAACTCACAATTCATGCGTCAGGAGGATGTTTACCACCATATATTTTACCACTGTTTATCTTTAAAACATTCCTAAAAGCAAGCTGACCAAATACTTAAAGTAGTTCACTATTAGTTACTGCACGCGCATGAGATCGGCGCACCTTCAGTTTTGAATGGGTTTTCCGTATGGGGGAGCGTTCAAACGTATACACACAGTTACCAATGGGAAATGCAGGTGATGCCTGTGACGCAAAACCTCGCTACTAAACTGCTATTCTATCCATTTGTTACGGATAAAATGTGACAACACAAAATAATAATGCAGATTAACCAAGACAAAACTGAACCTGTTTTCTTCATTGTGCCCCCTCGGATTAAAGACAAGAAGATTACTTAAAGTGTGAACATAACTTCCAAGGCATACCACAACAATACATGTCAAAAGTTTTTTTTGTTGTTGTTGTTTTATCATCAGCAGATGATATGCCCCCAATTTCACTGATCTCAACTAGTAGAACTAGATCCTCTCGTCATTTATTTTATTAATTATCATTAAGTATAAATTAGTATTTTTTTTCTTGTATTTAATTGGGTTGTACTAATAATGTTATGAGTTAGTGTTATTGTAATAAAATATAATACGTATGATTAATTGATTACGTTAAGAACAATTGGTAAATACAAATACGTCAGGATAATCAACACATACAATTATTTGTAAAAGATATGATTATTAAAAAAAGGGTTACGTAGTTAGTACTTCTCGACTGGGAGCGACTCCAGCCATTTGAAACAAAGATAAAAAGAAATAGCCCTATTAGTAAAAGAAAGGGACATTAGATTTTTAGGTCTTTAGTTATTAAGAATTATAAATCGCTGTATAGAGGCAATCAGTAGTTAACAGAAAGAGGTAGGTAAGAGGACATTTACGTTACACATCTGTTGTTTTATGGCTGCTCGATCTCTTTGGTAGTATATGCAATCCATGATAATCTGTTCCGGATCTTCAAAATCTCACATTCCAATGGTGAATGCAGCCATTGCTCCTTTAATTTTGTAGAGATGTCCATTTAGACATGTGCAATTAAAACGGAGACGTGTTATGATAACTTCTTGGCGTCTATTCGTACATGCTTACTTGATGTGAGAAGAAACAACAGGAACAGTTTTCTTGTATATATTTGATTGTTTCACTGAATTCCATCTGTACTGCCAGGAATCTAAAATGAATTTATCGACTTGGCAAGAGAGGTCACCAATTTCAACAGAAACGTTTGTGACCCCAGGATATGTTAACGCATCCTTGGCAAGACGATCAACAACCTCATTTCTCTGGATTTCCACATGGCTAGGGACCCAGAAAAATTTGATGACAAGACGGGGGCATAAACGGACAAGGTATGTAAATACTTCACCCAGTAACATTGGATTAGATGAAAAGGAACCGTTCTTAATCGAAATTAATGAACTTAAAGATTCACTAACTATCAGAGCTTTCGTAACATCTGAATCTTCTAGCCGTATAAGTGCTTGTAGGATAGCAAACAGTTCGGCCTTATATACAGATGCAGGTGCAGTTTTAAATGCTTTTCTGATGTTGAGATTTTTGATATAAAATGCCTAGGAATTAAAATTTGTCGACTTGGAGCCATTCGTAAATATACATGTATAGTCATAGAAGCCTGCTAGTTATTCCTTAGCCAAGGACAAAAGCAAGTAAATTTGCTTCCATTTTTTTTTCCAACATAATGTAGAGTGACGTCGACATCAGGGATTGGAATCTCCCAAGGAAGAAAGGGAAAATATTGTTATTTAGCAACGTTCTGGAGTTTCACGGACGAGAAAAAGTCTGCAGTTTTAACTGACATTGGTGAGTTATTTCCCTCCATTCCTTTTGAAAGAAATTAATCGTAGTACAAAGACTTTGCTATAAATTTGAGTTGTATCTTCCGTCTCTGTAATTCAAGGGGTAGGACACCACAGTGTACTTCCATGGCTGATATAGGGGTGTGTTTCAATGCTCCACAACATGATCGTAAGCATTGATTTTGAATAACGTCCAGTTGTTTAAGGACTGAGTAACTAGCAGAGTCATAGATGATATTGCCATAGGCAATAACGGATCGTATTAAGGTTTTATACATAAGTAATAAAGTCTTTTTGGACGCTCCCCAACGTGTGCCGGACACACATTTAAGCAAATTGAGTCGTTTTAGCACATTTTTGTGAGGCATAGGTGATATGACGCGTCCAATTTAATCTGGAATCAAAGATAACTCCAAGAAATTTGTATTGGGTGACTGAGGCTAAATGGTGGTTATTAAGACTTAATTTCACTGTGTTTGAAGTACGAGAAAAAAGGAAGATCTGCAGACTTTAGGGCTGAAACCGTAAAGCCCCATTTAAAAAACCAATCGGCTAAATTATCTAGATTTGTTTGAAGACAGGTTTGGATATGATTAATATTACGACCAGTTTTCCAGAGGGCTAAATCACCAGCAAAAAATACTATAATTCGTGCCACTACTAATAAAGGAAGAACTAACGTCATTAATCATGAAAAGGAACAAAATAGGTCTAATAACACTACCCTAGGGAGTGCTATTTTCGCAGAATCTTTCCCCAGAGATAACACCATTTATTCTGACCTTAAAGGATCTGTCTGAAAGAAATTCTTTAATCCAGTTGAAGAGTTAGCCATCAAAACCGTAACTATTGAGTTTATATAACAATCCTTCTTTCCAGACCATATTGTATGCTCTTTCAATATCCAAGAACACAGACACTGTCTTACCTCTGTTGCACAATGATCTGTTGACATCTTCATGTAGGCGTACCAAATGATCAAGCGAAGACTTCTTCCAATGGAAACCAGACTGAAACTGATCGAAAGGGTTATGTTTTTCACAATACCAATTCAAACGGTATGCAATCAATTGTTCCATAATTGTACACATAGTAGAAGTAAGAGCAATTGGTCGATACGATGTAACCAAACTGGGATCCTTGCTGCTTAGGGATTGGACAAACTATGGCGTGTTTCCAGGCTGAAGGGAGGGTACCTTCATTCCACACTTTATTGAAAAATTCCAGCAGCTTTACCAAAAAACTGAGCGACAGATTTTTATAGATTTTATAAGGAACTTGATCGTCACCAGGGGCCGATGCCACCATTACAAAGAAGCCAAACAATAGTAATGGGTTGAACGCTCAATTCACGATCGGTGAACTTAACCGAGCAATAAAGACGACTAAAAACTAATGTTCATGTTCAAACAATTTTCTATGCGGTAAAAATTCGGGAGAATGATTATCGGAACTGCTGACGTGGGCAAATTGATCAGATAGCGCATTTGCTTTTTCAACATCCGTCAAATATGTTGATCCAAGAGATTTAAGGGTAGGAATACAGATATAACCCCACCTTTCAATCGCTTTACGAATTTATATAGTTTACTTAAATTTGAAGAACGGTTGAAAGTAGAGCAGTAATTACGCCAGAAACGTTGTTGGCGTTCTCGAATTGTACGTTGACAAATGACCTTCTGCTTTTTATACTCGATATAATCGTCTAAGAGACGTGTTTTAAGAGCTTTCTTCCTACTCTTGTGTTTTTGTTTAACTGCTTTTTCACATTCCATATTCCAATAAGGGGTTTGTTGTTTCCCATAGTTTGTGATTGATAGTGGAATAAATTTCTCTGCTCCTTCCAGAATAATAGTTACTATACGAGAATGTACAGATCCAACAGAAGAAGACATTTCTATGTTTTGAACGGAAGAATCAAGGAACATATGGAAGTTAGGCCAGTTTGCTTTGGTAAAGTTCCAGCAGGTCGTTGTACTCCTAACTTCAAGAGGGATCTTAAGAGATGTAATGACCGGGAGATGATCACTTCTCAGGTCATCATCCAGAACATCCCAGGTAGCAAGTTTACTGTCTATAATAGTGAGATCTAGAGGAGAGAGATTATCCCGAACCAGACATGTCCCACGTCCGATGTTTAAAACCACTTTATTAGATTCCATAACTAGATCACCGAGAATCTGACCTCGATAGTCAGTTTTTGTTCCACCCCATAACGGGTTGTGAGCATTGAAATCTCCACAAAGTATATATTAGGAAGAAAAAAAAATTCGATACTCAACCGGATCAATGGCAACACCAGGGTTATAAATGTTAAATATCGTGACACTTCCCATAGAAGTCTGACACTGAATCCCAACAGCTTCTATATTTTCTGGGCAAGTAACGGTAGTAAAGAGCAAGTGATTCTTGACAAGGGTTAGTACACCTCCCTTTGCTGAGTGTTCTCGATCTTTTCGTACAGGTTTATACCCGTGTATGCAGAATTTAATATGGGGTTTGAGAAATGATTCCTGAATACATGCCCTGTATGGCATTTGTTGATACATTACTCTTTGGAAAGGGAAGTCCAAAATTTGAATTGTAAAATCATTACAAATAATAGTGATAAGAACTGTACATTACTACAAATTGTACAATACCTAAGAAGCTGTGAGTGAATAATGCTCTGTATGGCATTTGTTGATACATTACTCTTCGGAAAGGGAAGTCAAAAATTTGAAATGTAAGATCATTACAAATAATAGTGATAAATTCGTTGATAGAAGAATTTATAGATCTACCCAGAGAAATTGAAAAACACACTTTTACTGCTAATAAAAATAAAAGCATTTTTAGTTTTTGTGTATATAAGTATTATATTTATTTTGATAATTACATTTGTAAATAAATAATAGGTATACCGATGGGTGCTAATTATCCGAGCTCTGTTGCCAATTGATATCTTCATTATTACGAAAATAAATTTATAAATATTTTTTTTCAAATCCAGAAATATTTTCCTTAATATACATATATACTGACTATTTGATTAATATTAATAATCCAGGAATAAGTAATTACATAAGTAACATTTATCCTGTAGTTCTACAGACTGAGAACACTTCTATACAAATACTGATGTACATTATTTAGATTTAAACATTAAGATAATTAGCAACTATTGTAATATTAATATTTATGACGAAGGAAATTATTTTGCATTTCAAATTTTGGACTTCCCCCTCTCAAAACAGTAATGTACCACCAAATGCCATACACAGTATTATTCCTCCTTGGTGAATACAGCAGATAGCCCAATGTGGCTTTGCCATAAGAAAACACATACTAAGTAGCAAGTGTGCATTTCAGCGTTTTAATAACTTAATATATTAAAGGGCCCGGCATGACCAGGTGGTTATGGCGCTCGATTCGAAATCTGAGAGTTGTGGATTCTAATTCCAGACCCACCAAACAGGCTCGCCCTTTCAGCCGTGGGGCAGTTATAATGTGACGATCAAACCCACTATTCGTTGGTAAAAGAGTAGCCCAGGAGTTGGCGGTGGGTGGTGATGACTAGCTGCTTTCCCTCTT
>NW_013665716.1:1101916-1103630 GCF_000517525.1 Limulus polyphemus
GGCACAATCTCTATCAAATTCCATGTCGCGCGACACGCTAACTGGACCAGAAGTGGCCGACCCATTCACCTATCGTCGAGGGTCGTCCACGTCCTTCCCTCCTCTCTCAGTATGATTGCTAGCCCGTTCACTTTTTCGTGGCATTGTTCACTCTCTCTCGATTCGCCGAATTGTTACCAATCGAATTCGAATTCAAGAACATCAAGCAGGTTCTCTCCTCCTATCAACCGGATTAACCCATGTCAAAAGTTCTTAGGTTTCAACCTAATATACTGTGAAACTATAGATCAAACCAAAATAAAGAAGGGGAGGGGAGCAGTGCAAATCATAATAATGGATATATAAATACGTATATACCACGACATATATGAGATTAAAATGTTCGTCTTATTTATAAGTTTTGGTGCTTACTAAAGCTGCAGTTTAAATATGAGCTAATATGATATTATGAAAAGAATACCACGGGTGTTAGAAAGCTCCAATATATTTTGCATTGAACAATTCCGGATAGACAACGTACTACAACTACTAGGGAAAAATCTCTAAATAAAAAAAATATGTAGAGCTGGCTACTGAACTCGAAAAAAGGAACCAAAGAAGATAGGGATGGAATTGGAGACATCACTTGATCCGGCTAATGATCACATAGCAGACTAAGCCGTCTTGATTTTACATGGAGTATGAAATCCCTACATTACAGGCTTCTCCACTTTGTCTATCGAAAGCTTGGTGTTTGAATACAAACTCTGTTTTCATAATTCTACCTTTACTTTAAATAACTTTAAAATACTAATTTTGTGACTATTTTACAATAGAATAACATTTTACGATTGGAAATTATGGTTCTATTTTTTATGCCAGTGAGGAAGCCAGTAATGTGGGATTTTATTCTCCATGTAAAGTCGAGACAGTTTAGTCTGCTATGTGATCGTTAGTTGGACCAAATGATATGTGTACTTCCATTCCTATTTTGTTTGGTTTCCTTTTTTTTATGTTCAATAACCAGTCCTACATAGCTTTTTTATTTAGCGATAAATTTTCTTCCTAATACTTATTTGTTTACTTTTTTATAAGATGGCGTATGTTGGTTACTAGGTTATATAGTGTATCCTAAAGCTTTATAAATTTTGCATAGAATAATAAAAAAAAATAGGTAGTTAAAGATCGTGAAGACTGTTTTGCTCTATCAAATGGTGATAAAATTATAGTTAGTGCTAGAACTAGGTAGGCGCTAGGCCTATTGAAGAAAGATTATGATAAACGAAAATAAGAAATCTCGGGCGGTATTTCTGCGGACTTACAACGCTAGAAACCTGGTTTCGAAACCTATGGTGGGCAGAGCACAGATAGCCCTTTGTGCAGCTTTGTGATTAACTACAAACGAACAAATAAGAAATCTTGGTTTTGGCTAATCGCCTGTTTTCGACTTTGGGACGCTCTGAATAGCTGAAAAGTGGCATATACACTGGAGATAGAGCGACTATGCCAGGTAGCCCTTCATATCTAGCTTTTGATAATCTGTAGAAATAATAATCAAGATAACTTTTGTATTGCTTTAATACGCGCGTCTGTGCCACCCCTACATAGAGAGTGCTAGCGCACTCTCCGATACCTCGTTGTTTATATTTTATTCTCCATGTAAAGTCGAGACGGCTTAGTTTGCTATGTTATCATTATTTGGACCAAGTGATATGTCCACTTCCACCCCTATCTT
>NW_013665716.1:1104630-1106842 GCF_000517525.1 Limulus polyphemus
GAAGGAACAAGATATTTCCAGAAAGCAGGGGCGTGACACTAGTCACGTGACCTCGCTGACGCAACACAGTGTTGTTGATCAAGTGGTTTTATTGGGGCTGGGCTGTTATTTTTATTTATTGATCAATACACAATTAAAGTTTAACAGCTTTTGTTTTTATATAAATAGTTTTAGAATTGAGGGTAGCCGAGTCAGCTTGGAAGGAAAGGTAGAATGAAATGTCTAGTGCAGAACTTGCTCTATGTGTTAGCTCCTCCCTTAGCTAATACGTAGCTTTTTGAAAATTCTTGTGTATTTCAGAGTGTTCTGTTTAGATGCAGGGAGTCACACAAGTAAGTCACTCAACTTTCCCTTTCTCCAGTGAATTCATTAATATAACTTGTAATATTCTGAAGAAGATGGGTGAATTTTCTGCCAACAAATGGCATATTAGCTGCCTTTATGCTTTGGATGCTGTAGACGCATGCGTCATTCATAAAATGGAGTGGTACATAGGCCTGGCTTTGTGCAATGTTAGTGTTTGTCCCGAGTAATCAGATGTTTAGGCTTTACTTTCAGAATTTAAGAACTTAGAAAATTCATAATACTTTCTCAGATTTTGATATAGCTTTAACTTTTACTTCATTTTAACGTATTTTAGTGAACATGTTGTAATGAACTGTTGACTGTAGCTCACCTTGACTTTTGAGGGAGTCGGAGTTTGTTTTGCTTAACATTCTGCTTAAGTATTTGAATTTTTGTTTTAGTTTTCAGTTAACCTGTTTGGGTTATTTTCATTTTACTTTTAACTTAATTTTAGTGTAACTTACAAGGGGAACACAGTGAATTGATAAGAAAAACTACTAAAGGTTCTTTTTACACATCATTTGTCCGTTCAACACTTTCATTAAACACATTTACCCTGTAATATTGTGTTTATTTTGCTGTTTCAGTGTTTAAGACAGATTTTTGACTGTTTTGAATTTGTGTACTATCTATATCTGTTCAAAAACCTATCATAGTTTGGGGAGAAACACAAAACGCACTTAGTGACTCGACTTCCTCCAACCTCCAGTCAGTGGACTCTAATTAGTTACTCTGAGGTAAATCCACGAGCCGCGAGGTATCACACTATTAAATCTATATTAAAAGTATTTCATGCTGCATGCAAAAAGTTACAGTCGTACACAGAATGTAGCTCTGATTTTGATAAGATATAATTGAAGAAAATTTCACAAAAAGTTCGAATAAGGAATAAAAGAATATGGACAATAAATAAATGTACATGAGATTTTAATCAATTTTACTGGAACACTAAGATGGCAGCTTAGACACGCATGCACACAGAAATACTTAGATTTAATCAAAATACACTTCTGATTAGTATGGCTTGATACTGTACGCATCCTCAACTTTTTCAATTTCTAATCAAAAAGACGAAGTAGCTTTTTAAATTATTGTGAGCTTAACTTGATAAAGCTACAACTTAAATAAGGTGATCAAGTACAAATAAATAGCAGAATTAAGAATGTGCTTAAAGCAAATTTCTAACCTAAATTCCAAGAAATTATCTGCATGCCTTCTTTCAGTGTGGCTATCGATTAGCAATACTAAATACAAATAGATTAATTCTGTGAACTTATAGGTGTAGACTAATAATACTAAACCCAAACGGATGACAGTTGTGAACTTATAGGAATCAACTAATAATACTAAACACTAATGTATTAATGCTGTGAACTTATAGGGATTGACTAGTAACACTGAACACGAATGGATTAATGCTTTGAACTTATAGGTATAGACTAGTAATACTGAACACAAATGGATTTAATGCTGTGAACTTATAGGGATTGACTAGTAACACTGAACACGAATGGATTAATGCTTTGAACTTATAGGTATAGACTAATAATACTAAACACTAATGGATTAATGCTGTGAACTTATAGGGATTGACTAGTAACACTGAACACGAATGGATTAATGCTGTGAACTTATAGGGATCAACTAATAATACTAAACACTAATGGATTAATGCTTTGAACTTATAGGTATAGACTAATAATACTAAACACTAATGGATTAATGCTGTGAACTTATAGGGATTGACTAGTAACACTGAACACGAATGGATTAATGCTGTGAACTTATAGGAATCAACTAATAATACTAAACACTAATGGATTAATGCTGTGAACTTATAGGGATTGACTAGTAACACTGAACACGA
>NW_013665716.1:1107637-1110317 GCF_000517525.1 Limulus polyphemus
AACATTTTGTTAAGTACAAATCTTACTGAGAAATAGCTTTTAGCATTTGACTGCAATGTATATCCCACTATGCGAGTAGCCAGTTGAACACTGAGGGTCTTTTTAATATACGCTATCGCTATCGTTAGTCACCAACTATAACTCCAACATTACACTCGTGGTAAATCAGAACTAACTTTAGACCAATGGGATTAATCCACTTGAAATGAAGTTCGACTAGATATTTATCATGGAATAATACTGAATCTCCAAATAAACGAGCTTGTAAGAATGAAGTAAAGAATCTGGACACAAAATAAAATACGAAATGAACAATCTTTATTAAAAAAGGCCTAACACAAATAGAGCTTATGTTCCTGCTTTTAAGGAAAAATAGACTGTCGCTTTTACTTGATTACATTTATCTTTTCTTATACCGTTTACTTTGTGAAGATTTCTACCATTTAAATTCAACCTTCCTTACCTTGTAAGAAACGTCGCATTTACTCACAGTGACTAGCACTTACATGTACCTAATCATTTTCATTCAAAGATAACCTAGATATAACATCTGCTCTACCATTGAGGGACAATGCTGTTGACATCCTTGCAAACCGTGGAGCATCATAGCACTACCATGCAAATGCAGAACTGGTATTATATATACAGAATAACAAGGGAGCAAAGGTAGCTAAAACAAGGTGAATTTAGCGACTTTCTTGACTACGTGTTAAGTGAATCTACACATGCAGAACAAGTGAAAAATTCAGAATAAATAATTTAATAATACAAGAAGATAAAAACATATGTTATATTTATATACCATAAATTAATCAACCTGTACATATTATGGATGTAGTGCTGTACAGTGAAAAAGCTCTATCTTCAGCACAGGAAGACATAAATTCACTCTTCTCACACATGATCTGAAAATATACTATAAACTGTTCATGAAAAGTTCCACGATGTCAAAACGCCTAGTGATATTGACATCAGAATGGCAGTAACAAGTACTAAATGAGACGTATTTTACTTATGATAAATAATTCAGAATCATAATAAAAATGAATTATTTACCGTTAAAAAGTTTTTGATGAAGAAAATGACACAATCAATACAATTCTTTCAACTATTTCAAGTATCCTGCTTTAACTTTTAAGTATTTATTTTCCAATGAAATATTGTGTTACATTGAATTATTAACGGTATCAACTGGAATCTTGGAATAAACTATTAATTTTTTCAACAACATAGTGAATGTATTTCAAGATCATTTTATACTATTATGTTCACTTTCTGTTGGTCTAAAGATCATATAATTCATATAGAAATAACTGATGCGTAATATATGTATAGTTATTCGACTACAATCAACAGAATCTTCTGAGTTACCTTTGTATGTATGAGGTAGATAATGAGCGTTTCGAGGATACGAGGTTCAAGTCAGCATTCCATCAAAACGTATAGTTGTCTCAGTTGTTGTGTATAATCCCATTTACCCATGATGACTTTCAACTCCATATTCTGAGACATCTTACTATCAACCTCAAAAAAACGAAGACTAAATCAGAAGATCAGTGTCCTCCTGTTCAATTAGTCTATTAAACTAATAAACCAATGCTTTTAAACACATTTATTTGAAAAAATTACTTGTACAAAGACGTTAATGCATGGTCCCACAGTGGGTCAGCGGTAAGTTTAAGAAGCTACAACTCAATAATTCGTGATACAATTCCCCATGGTTGACAGAGCGCAGACAGCTTATTGTGTAGTTTTGCACTAAATAAAATGAGCAACAAACATCGATGCATGAAACTTATCAACTCATGTTTACCAAAAAATATAATAAGTGTTTAGTGATTAAAACAGGCAAATATTTTATTCTTGGTACAAGAGTCATTTAGGAACCGGGTTTCGATAACTGTGGTTGGCAGAGCACAGATAGTCCATTGTGTAGCTTTGGGCTTAATTTGAAACAAACAAGCGACATTACTTAATACCAATAAATACACTCGCATTTCATTCTTATTTCACAATATATGTAATAGCATTTACCTTATAGCAGATTATTAATTATTTCTGTTTTGTAAGCATTTATTTTTATTATTTGTTATTCTTTAATTTTCCCACTGTTGATTAGAGAAGCATGGTTTATGTTATTTAAGTTATTAGTTCAATTTTCCTATATAAATAGTCTTGTCTGTTATAATGATTTCTGTATAACTGGAAAGTCCCTAACCACCGACATTGGGTCGACAGGTTAGTTTAGCCTGACCTATCTGATGTCTATGTGCTTAACATGGGTACTATAAGGTAGGTGTAATGGCGTCCATTATCAAGTTGATGCCATAACAAAATGTTCTTACACTTGTATAAATATATCATTTTATATACTGGCCATAACAACGTTTGTTACGCTGAATTAATACCACAAAATAATAGTATTTTCAACTTCCCATAACAGAAGCAACGTGCTTGAAAACTGTCAGGTTTAAAATTAAACCGGCCATGTTCTTGGATCTGATGTTCTTATGACAGAAGGTCTCAGCACAGAAGCGCTTATGCTCAAAGCAGATGAGGTCAATAAAAACTTCAAATACAAAATAATTTATACTCTATCTAAAACAGAAAATTGTTTAGAAGACTTAAATAATATATAAAGTAGATAGATCAACACTTTATTTGGGCATCATCTTAAATT
>NW_013665716.1:1111148-1123176 GCF_000517525.1 Limulus polyphemus
CATTGAAACTACAATAAACAAATTATCAATCAAGTTAACATGGGATATTCCTTTAGACGTAATTATACTTATGTAATTCCATTAATATTTCCTCTAAAATGTCTCTTAATAACTCTATTACATCTTCAATCACTTTAGTCAGACCTTCAACAGAATTAACTCTTAATACCGTTCTTTCTTCAGACATAACAAATCCTTTACTAGGTACGCTGTTAGGCTAGAAATATATGGCAATAATTACTTACAGGGAATTTGTGCAACGAATGTTTTCCCAACTGTGAAGTATTGCTATTCTGGAGTCGGAGGCGTTGCGGATTATTTGGATGGGCTTGGATAGAGTGGAGATTTGCCTCCAGGACCAAAATCATGGCGTTTTATACTACTTAATTAGTATAATTACGACTTACCAACAAGTTCAGATTGTTCAATTCTGCATGTGATTTTTTTCGACCTGACTGGTACTTTCGCGGTCTTTTATCAACCCAAATCATAACTACTTGTTGATTGGTTTTTATGGAACTGATTCTTGCTCATCATTCGTTGATATTGGTGTAGGTATCCGAACCCACTAACTCCGAACATGTGGATACAAACCAATAAACTTTGGTCTTTTTACATATATTCTTCCACTTATTGCTTTCTATCAACGTTCCGTTACTTTTTTATAAAGGTACTTTCTCTAGCTATGGTGTCCAATATCATAAACATTTGTTGCTTTCACTAACGGAATCACGTCTGTTCGGCGCTGATCAGAACAACCGCTAACTCTTACTTCTCATGCTACCGTCTGGAATGTATTTCCAAGTAACTTGTGTACTTTACTTTGAGTTTGTCACATCCTTATTTGATCATCTCACTGGACTGTTAGCATTAGACACTTTCGTGCCTTTATTTATTCAAACATTTTTCTTGAAATGTCTATTATGTATTCGCCGTTATATGTTTCTTCATATATATATATAAATTCTATTTTCGAAAACTTTCAGCATTTGTAATTTATCAAATGCTTCATGGTATATCTGGATTTTCAGGAATTATTTGACAAGACGCCACATAAAAAGCTTGTTAACATAAACGATCTCTGTAAGTGTGGGAAGTAGAGTTGGTTCATTGGATAGAAAACTGACTTGAGGGAAGAAAGCAGAGGGTTGTTATAAACGAAGTTTAGTCAAACTGAACTAATGTCACAAGTGGTGTACTTCAGGGCTCGGTATTAGGACCTTTGCTGTTTTTGCTTCACATCAGTTATACAGATTAAAGAATGGTTAATAAATTACTTAAATTTGCTGATGACGTTAAAGCTATGGGTGTTGTTGGCTGTAAGGAGGTTGCTTCTGATTTACAAAAGGATTTAGATTGTTTGGTGAGTTGGGTGCATAAATGGCAGATGGCTTTCAATTACAAGAAATGCAAAATAGTACATGTAGGATGTCACAATTTGAATTATGAGTATAATTTATATGGGAATACCCTTAACAGTGTTATGTAAGAAACAGATTTTGGTATTGTGGTTGATCAGTCTCTTATGCTATTCAAATATTGTGCTGTTGCTAGTAGTAGGGTAAAGAGATTTTTAAAATGTATCTATAGAAGTATTGAATACAAGTCTAAAGAGTGTATAATTTCATTTTGTAGGTCATTTGTTAGGCCACATTTGAAGTATTGTGTTAATGTTTTGACTCCTTACCGCAGGAAGGACATTAAATTGTAGGAGAGGATTCAAAGGAGAGTTACTAGAATGATACCTGGGATGGAAAGATTATGATACGAGGAAAGTCAATATTTCGTAAACTGGTTTCTCCTGAAAAAAAAGTAGTTAGATGGGATATATGATTGAGGTGTTTAAAATTGTTAAGGGATTCGATAGTATTAAGAGGTTAAAATGCAAGATACTTGTGCATATATATATTTAAAATATTAAAATTCACAAATGTACAACGCTTAATAATACACAGTTGAAATCTTTACTTAAACCGATCAATGGTTGGAAAAGTCACTCTATATGTTTGAACGCGGTTTTGTCATCTTTAGGAGTGTGAAAACTTAACGTAACCTGTGTGAAAAGCAGTTACTGTGTGCTATATAAGCACAAAAGTCATGGTCATCTGACAACTAGTTTACAATTCAAAAAAAAAAAAAAGACGATCACGCCATCTAAATCAGAAAGTATGTAGCTGGCGTGATTTTCTTTTTTGAATTGTAAACTAGTAGTCACATGATCAGTAACTGTTTTTGACACTCCTGAAGATGACGTGAAATCACGTTCAAACATGTAAAGATTTCAACTGTGTATTATAAAACGTTGTTCTTTTATGTATTTTGATATTTTGGATTCGATAGTGCTGATGCATCATCTTTTTTTTATATTAATAGTGGAAATGGTAGGACTAGGGGACACAAATATAAATTTTAGCAAGATAGGAATCATTTTCAGGTAAAACAGGGTGGTTGGCTTTTGGAAGGGGTTGCTTTTAAATGTGATCGATACAGTAAATTTAAGGGAGTTTAAAGGAAAGCTTGATAAATATTTGAATTACAAGGCTGGATTTGAGTAGTGTTTTATTCTAAAGTTTAGTTTAGTGGATGGAATGGCTTGAATGAACCAACAAGTCCTTAAATTAAATGTCATACTTTGTAGTAGAATTTACGCTTCATGGCTTTCTGACCATTGAGGCCCGGCATGGCCAGGTGGATAAGGCGCTCGATTCAGAATCTGAGGGTCGCGGGTTCGACTCCCCGTCCCACCAAACATGCTCGCCCTTTCAGCCGTGGGGGCGTTATAATGTGACGCTCAATCCCACTATTCGTTGGTAAAAGAGTAGCCCAAGAGTTGGCGGTGGGTGGTGATGACTAGCTGCCTTCCCTCTAGTCTTACACTGCTAAATTAGGGACGGCTAACGCAGATAGCCCTCGTATAGCTTTGCGCGAAATTCAAAAACAAACAAACTGACCATTGACATTATTTTGATTGGTTTAAACTACATGTAACGTAAGTATTTTGTTACGAGTCAGAGCAAAGTTTAGTCTAGTTATGTTAATTGTCGTTTAATTAAGTTTATTACTGTGCGTTCATGTGTGTCTGTAGTATTTGGAGTTTCGAGAATAGGTCAGCGAATATCATTCTATATACGAACTTCCTATGTGTGTGTGTGTGTGTTGGTATGAATTTTCATATTAGTGCAGTTTTTGATGAAACCTGTGTTTATCTACGTGATGTGGCACATTTTTTCATAATATATTTCTTCACCTCGGATTAGAAACCGAGACCTCTTACACAACAGATGATTGCTCTACCAACTTATACCTCTTCCTAATAAAGTACTACTACAACTGTGATATTTGATTATATCTTGGAACATGGCTTTGTTAAGATTTTGAGATAATTTCTGACGTAGTGGAGTGGTGGTAGGTGTTTGAATTGTTTTACACTTCCACATATACTAGAGAAGGTGAGATAGTTAGTTATCTATGTTCAGTCTTTCTAAGTCCTTAAGTTCCTTGCAAATTCCGAGCCTTCACTGCTACATTGTGTCATTAATTAAGTATTGACGATAAGGTTGTGGTTATCAGATATTAATTAGAGTAAGGTGATCATATACAGAGGCGTCGAAACCGGAGTGCTCTAACACCCCCACTTTTACATATTTACTTATATAGCAACTATAAATCTTATACTTTCAATCTCTCATTGTAAAATCTGCATGTCTAGCCAAGTACTCCCACTTTGCAACTCCTTCCTACACCACTGATATAGGCTACTAACCATGACAACCACTAACATCCGACCACCTCAACATTACTGTGAATACTTAATGAATGTATTGTTGCGACAGCTGCTATTGTTGGGCGGGCTCTTTGGGATTATTTGTTGAAAAATAATAACGCTAAGTCCAGTACACTTAATGATAACGAAGGCGTGTTATATATTGAACTTCACGTTTTAAACGTTTACAAGTTAAATTTACCAATTTTGACTGAGAGGATTAAGACCGAAGAACCAATAAGATTTCACTTGATAAATTTCTCTCGAGCGGCACTTTCTCGTATCTCTGATGTTTTCGTCAACACACAAACCCAATATTCAGAAAACTTAATTAACTGACTAACTACCTGACAAACTGTTTAACAAAATTAGCTAACTCAATAATCAGTCATGCACTGTACTCTTTGCCTATTATTAAGCACAAAGCTACACACTGCCCACCGCGGGTTTCGAAATCAGATTTTTAGCGTTATAAGCCCCAGACTTACCACTGAGCCACAGAGAGCTGCATTGTAACGGATTCAATAAATCTATCACTAACTCTCTTTTCCTCATGTTTTATACGCTCAAATCTTTTCCCACACTTTCAAGAAACTTATAGCCACTCAACCACGCTCTCATCAAGTGACGCAAAACTCTCCAGCCAAGCTAATTAAAAAGTTTAAACAACAAAATAAAGCCAATAATAGTATGTATATATAAACACACAGAGGTCTTACATAAGGTAGGCGTGGTATCATGGTATGGTCTAATGGCTAGTGCACTAGACTCGCAATCTTTGGGTAACAGGTGGGAATCCCGTCACCGAACATGTTCGCCTTTTCGGCAGGTGGAGCGATATAATGTCAATCCAATTTTCGTTGTCAAAAGAGCAGTCCAAGAGTTGGCGGTGGGTGGTGCTGACTAGTTGTCTTCTACTAGTCTATCACATCTAAATTAGGAATGGATAGCATAGTTGATAGCCGTCAAGTTCAACTAATAAACACAAAAATGTGTCTTCATTGTCACTTTAATTTGAATCACAGAGTTTTAAGTATTCTAAAATACACATGAATTATAATTGACGAGAAAAGCTATTTGGATGTTTAACTCATGTGGAGAGCCATCAGACCAATGAAAAGTAGCTAAATCACATAGGGCCATTGTGACTTTCAACAAGTGTCTCATATTGTCATTAACAGAGTATGGAACTGCTTCCAAACCAGTGATCCAGTTATTTGGATACCAGGACAAGGCAGACCATCAAACACAAGATATGCAAATAATTAGCACCTGTCTATTACGACACTCCACAATCGCAAGGTACCTGCTTCGAGGCTGAATCAGATACTTACAGCCGCAACAGGATACCGCGTCAGTATATAGACAGTTAGAAACAGACTTCACAAGTGAGATCATTCCATTCACAACAGTTTGTCCATGGTACCAAAAATACGATTCGGTGAACTGGTATACATACAGGCACATGCATATTCTCACAACATCGTGAAAAATGATGGGTTTTAAATACATTTTGAATATATATGATGAATATATTTTGTCCAAGAAAATCAGCAATATCATCGAAAACTGAAATTTATTGTAACTGGAAATAAACTTCTTACACATAATGATTAATGAGCCAAGCTTTTTATTTTTTTTTTTTAGGAAATATCACCGGGCACTCATTTCGCTCAAAGGACCCAAAATTGTATCTCATAATACAATAATGGAAGCAATATGGTCATGAGGATGAATCAATTTGCAGATGTTACACTTCTACAGAGGTGATAGCTGAATGAAATATCTAATAATGACGAAGCCGTTTACAAAGACAGAAAAGAAGAGTGAGATAAACGAATTGAATAAAAGAAAATTTTTTGCAAGTAAACCATTTTAGTATTACAAATCCTACGGTACTGATGTGTTTCTCCAGGAAGTAATTTTGATAAAAGCAACAACAAAAGAACAAAAGTTAACGTTACTTGGCACGCAAAATATCATTATATTGGAAATTTTCTAATTTACACAAAAACAGTAACATGATGATTTAAAATTTTGGGGAACAAAGCCTCCATAAATGATAATTGAAAAACAGGTAAAGACCGTATACACACCCCTTGGTAATACTACACGAGAACGTTTTGGATCGAGGAGAAAATTCCACGTAGATATGTGAAAATTAGAAAGAGACAGAAGAAGGCGCCGTAGCAATAGGGGGAAAAGGGGACCAATTTTCAGGGCTCAGGATGTCCCCTGAGGGTTGCTCCTGTTGTTGTTACGATACTTCTGTGTGTACGTAATTTTAGGAAGTTTCAGTCATGAAGCCGCTGAGTATTGTATTGTCCCTAATTTGGAAATACTGACCACACTACCACCCACCAACCACGCTAAGGGATTGACAGCCACTCTTATAACTCATAAACAGGTAAAACTTCGGAGAATATTTTGTGGAATTGCACGGATTCGAGCCCGGCTGGTCAGCTACGAAATCCAGAGCGCCACTCCAGGACTTACTCGCGCCCGTATTCATCTAAACCACTGGGCCGCGTTTCTAATGTCCGCTTGCACTTACAACTTTTACCAATAGGCATGTACCGGGTACGAACTGTGATTAGCATGCCGAACTGTAGATCCGAGAGTTCATAACTCGATTCTCGTCACCACCAAATGAGGTACGTCCGAATTTTGAGGCTGTGAAGGCATCATAGAAATGATAACCAAATTCTCTTGTAGAATGAAGTAGTCAATAAGTTGGTGTCGGTGCTTGTAGACTACCTGCCTTCACTCTAATCTATCAGTTCATAATTATGGACAGCTAAAGCAGATAACCCTTGTGTAACTTTGAGAGAATATCCAAAATGAGCAAACAAACAAACAAACAATCCTCGTCAACTTAAAAATGGTGTACTCTTCAGGTCTGTAAATATGATAAAGACTCTGTTTTTGCCCGCCAGTGGCTCAGCGGTATGTCTGCGGACTTACAACGCTATAAACCGGGTTGCGATACCCGTGGTGGGCAGAGCACAGATATTCCATTGTGTAGCTTTGTGTTCAATTACAAACAAACAAACATACTATGTTTTTTTAAAAGAATTATTCTATTTTAAGGTCATACATTAAACATAAATAAGCTCATAAATGTATGCGAGATTTACATTTTCTTAGTTTATATAACATCGTTCTGCAAATGTGACCGGCCAGCCGCTGGCTTGAGGGCTTATAACGAAAAGTTCGATCCCTGCGGTGAGCACAGCTCAGATAATACATTGTGTGGCTTAATTATTAAGTATAAACATAACAAGCATGTATTTCGGTAGTGCAACATATTACATGTATTTCGGTAGTGCTACAGATTACACTTGATCCCGGCTATTATGCTTCACACTTTGGGGCTGTGGTGAGTTGTAACAGAGAAAATAAAATCCCACTATTCGATTAGTGAAGTCCAAGAGTTGGCGATGGGTTTTGTTCACAAGCTGCCTTCCCTTTAGTTCAGTTCAGAATTAGGGATGGCTAGCGCAGATAACCCTTGTACATAGCTTTGCATAATTATCCGAGACAAACCAAACAGGCTTACCTACTAGGTAAACTTGTGAAAAATCTTTGAAAGCTATGATGGAAAAATAGACAGCTATAATAATCTACTTAATACTCAACATAATATTAAGAAAAAGTTATATTATGAAGGTTTGTTTTGAATTTCGCGCAAAGCTACACGAGGACTATCTGTACTAGCCGTTCATAATTTACCAGTGTAAGACTATATGGAAGGCAACTAGTCATTACCACCCACCGCCAACTCTTGGACTACTCTTTTACCATAACAATATATAAACGTCACTGAAAGGGCGAGCATGTTTGGGGCGATGGAGATTCTAACCCACAATCCTCAGATTGAGAGTCGAGCGCCCTAACCGCCTGCCCATGCTAGGCCCATATTATGAAGGAATTAATAGGGAATGATAGTATTGATTTTAGCGATCGGCTTATATTCCAAACAATAACATCAAAACTTTTAAAATAAAAACACAAAAAAATCAATTTAGTCTCAGCTGTTTGTAATATAATAAAAATCGTGTGTTGGATTAATTTTTTTCGTCAATTACAATAATGAAAATACTGAAGTGGTTTTGTTTAAGTTGAAAAATGTTTTTATCTGAACAGTTGAAGGTAAATATGGTTCGTTAATTCTGTCATTAGTCAAACCAATTTCAACTTTCAATGTTTTCATTATCCTTTTATTTAAACTTAAATAGACATTACCAAATAATTATATGAATAACGCCAACCTAGTACATCCAACATCCTGCCTTTTCCACAGTACAATATATATTTATAATGCCAATACAATGCACCAATCTTCCTGCATTTTCCACAATACAATATATATTTATAATGTCAATATAATGCACCAATCTTCCTGCACTTTCCACAATACAGTGTATATTTATAATGCCAATACAGTACACTAATCTTCCTGCCTTTTTCACAATGCAGTATGTGTGAATAATGCCAACATAATACATCAAACATCTGGCCTTTTCCACAATACGATATACATGAATAACGTCAATACAGTACAACAAACAGTTGGCTTTTTCCATAACAAAAAATATGTATGAATAGTTTTAACATTCATGCATCAAACATCTGGCCTTTTGAACAATACAGTATGTATGAATAGCCTTTGTATGTTTTCTCAGTACTGTGCGTATAAATAATGTTACCAATATACATCGCGTATATGGTCTTTTTCGCATCACACTATTAAGTAATAAACAAGTTTACCTAATGTATCAAACATTTGGTCTTTTTAACAATGCAATCTGTATGTACTAATAATATCAACAAAATACACCAAAATTCCGACCTTTTACACAATACAGTATGTATGTACTAATAAAGTCAGCACAATATTTCAAGCATTCGGCCTTTTCCACAATACGGGGTGTATGAATAATGTCAAACAGTACACCAAACATCTTGCATTTTCAACAATGCACTATATATGAAAAATGTCAACATAATACATTAATACATAGCCTTTTCCACAATTCATTATGCACTCATAATGTAAACATATTACATCAATCATTCTGTCTTTTCCATCAAACACAAATAATGTAAAGCACCAATCATCTGGCATATTATACAATTTGTTCTACAAACAACTGTTGGCTAGGTCTAATTCAGTGATCGTAACAATGATGCCAATATTACTGACGTTCAACAAGTTTTAGACACAGTTGTTGGTTCTAAATGTGCCTATGTTCGTAACAATGATATGAAGAATACTAGCACACGATATGTTATAGAAACAGCTGTTGGTTAGAACTATGTCATTGTTGGCAATGATGGTACCAACTTTACTGACGTTCAACATGTTGTTGAAAGAGTTGCTGGTTAAGGCTATGTCATTGTTCGTAATGATGATGCCAAGGTTACTACCATGAACTCCTTTGGCTTGACGTACTTGCTCAAGTTATAAAACGTGATTCTTTGGAGATTTTCGGAAATAACTTTTGTCGAAATTCCATCATTTGTAATTCTCATGTAACACTGAATAAACCAGCTATTTTGATCGTAATCCAACTTCCTTACTTGAGTCTGTTTTGAAATCTTTATATTTAATTTATAGAATCTTTTGTCATATTATACGTACTTTTTCCATTTCCTTTAAACATTGATTGTTTCGCTCTTTTTGACACTTAACGATACTTTTTAGTCTTGGTATAATCCATCAATCTTCTTCTTCCGACGGGTCAATAATATTTCGTTCAGAACTAACTTTGCTTCTGCCCAAACTTGATTGTTTGTTAGATTAATTCATCTATTCAAGATATTATGCTATTATTTGACTCCTTAACCATTCTCGAATATAGATCTTTGTATTTCGGTGAGCGTGTCCTTGCTTTCGATAGTGGATAATCAGAAATAAAGAAATTCCAACTAAGGAGTCCTTACGCCATCTAACCAACAGTAATGACACTACAGGAAAACTTTTAAAGAAAAGAAGACGGAAATTCGCCCTATTTGAATAGAGCTGGTTGACAGTCTGATTTTAACTGAAATATAATGAAATATTCTTGTTTTATTCTGAACAGAAATATTTTAAATTAAAAGGTTACTTAAATATTTTGAATGAAACATTGATCAAATATTTTAAATAAACCATTATTCAAATATATTACATTAAGGTTTAATTAGATATTTTGATTAATACATTGAGGAGATATCTAAATAAAATGTTAATAAAACATCCAATGGATTGTTGATCAAATGTTCTAAACAAAGTGTTGCTAAAATATTTTGAATAACGATTAGTAAATTAGTAAATTAAGATCCTTATAATTTTCCCTTAAATTGTGTAATATTATGTATTTAATATTTTAGGAGATTTTACTTTTGTTTTGCTGTGATTTAAATTGTAGTTTGATTTTTATAATATATTTACTTAATTGATTTTGTTCAGTACGATTTGGATTTTCATAGTCTTGATATAATTTTCTTTGAAAATGTAATGGACAGGAGGATTTTTTTTTATTGAATAACGGTTTATTTATACTTTAATTAGGTATTTTCGTTTTCGAAGAACAGGAGCATACCATTTGGTGTTCTTATTCCTGCTTTACATTCTAATATCAAAATTGTAAGATGTTTGGTTATGTGATAGAAAGTATTCTTTCCATAATGTGGTTTGTCATTTATGTATCTTAAAATTGTTTGTTTTCGAATTTCGCGCAAAGCTACACGAGGGCTATCTGCACTAGCCGTCCCTAATTTTGCAGTGTAAGACTAGAAGGAAAGCCAGCTAGTCATCACCACCCACCGCCATCTCCTGGGTTACTCTTTTACCAACGAATAGTGGGGATTGAGCGTCACGTTATAACGCCCCCACGGCTGAAAGGGCGAGCATGTTTGGTGGGACGGGGATTCGAATTCGCGACCCACAGATTGCGAGTCGAGTGCCCTAACACCTGGCCATGCCGGGCCATCTTAAAATTTATTAGTAGTTTAAGATTTCCAAAGAATATACCTATTGCTTCTATTGCAAGGCAATGATACAGATATTCAGCTTTATTAAGATTACAGGAAACATGAAACTTTGTGTTAAATATTGTAAACTATCAATTGCATTATGATTTTTAATTACATGTAAAAATTAAAATATAGTTCCGAATTTATTAATTTTAAAGTTTCAATTAGTTACTTTCCTCATTCAAAATACTATAACAAAGTTTAATAAATTTTTAAATTACACAAAATTAAAGGCTTATAAAACTATTAACATCAGTTTCAAGAAACTTCCTTAATTTTAAACAAATGTGTAATATTGATTGTATTCATTTAAGTAATTGGATTTTAACTTAAAACACTAAGTTATTATTTAAATTATTCATATGGAAACAAAAACAATTGGATAAATACAAGTCGATTATGAAGTCAAAGAATTGGAAATATGTTTTTTATAGATCATCCTGATGCAGTCATATATATATTTTTTCTCATTATACTTTAAATGAAATAGAAAATAATTTTTTATGCAATACCTCCATTGAAACATAAATATGAAACTTATTTTCTTGCATTTGACCTATTATTACAAAATATTTGTAAACATTTAACGGTCTAAAATAAACACGCCGCAAGAATCAGGGTTAAAGAACAACAACAACAACAAACAAAAAGCAATTTATATTCAACTATAACAGTACTTAGAAACAAATTCAGTACTTACCAAAACACAGTTAATAAACACGTACCTGGCCAGGACTTGACACTAATGTCAATAAACAATATATCATAAATATCAATATTATTTCAAACTAGCTGGAGTACCCGTCCCCTGGACGTAAGCTATGTAATTTCATGATTAATGAAAGGTTATCTTAGGACATGAAAAATTGCTTCCCTCATATCTAATTGTAAAAAAACGCCCATAAAAACTGCAAAACACAAAGTGTGAAACCACAAACTTGAATATATCTCCGCATGGATCCACCAAACCTTCAAGCCACATTTGGTGACGAACCATCTATAGCGGGCGAAGTAATGGTAAAAAACGTAAAAACGCACATGCAAAACGCAAAATGCAAAACTGAAAATGTGTATGTACACCCGCATGGACCTAATGAACCTCCATACCAATCTTGGTGAAGGTCCATCCACACGCTGCGAAGTAGTTACATGCATATACAACAGACAGTACTATTATATAGATAATGGAATCAGGAAAAAAGACCAGAAAGAAGAATACTTAAATTCCAAAAAAAAAAAAAACTA
>NW_013665716.1:1124176-1132665 GCF_000517525.1 Limulus polyphemus
AACAAATTCCAATAATTATAATTACAGTTTTAAATATAGTGATTTTAGTAGAGAAGAAATTATAACTATGAACGTTTTGAGTAAAAATGAAAATATTGTTATAACAAAGCCAGATAAAAGTAGAATTGCTGTTATATTTAATAAATCTGATTACAGTTTAAAGGTTGGAAACGTTTTGAGTGATAACACTAAGTTTATTAAATACACAAAAATGCACAGAAACTAGAGATATTAAATTACAAAAATGTCTCTTACAATTAAAAAGGTAATTTACTGTTTCGAGAAGAATATTTTACAATAAAACCATCTGGTATTGAATCTGTTATCCATAAGGTATTCCTAAAGTCAATAAAGATTTTTTGTTTGTTTGTAGTTAAGCACATAGGCAAATAATTGGCTATCTGTGCTCTGCTCACCACGGGCATCGAAACCCGGTTGGTAGAGTTGTAACTCCGTCAGACATACCGCTGTGCAACTGGAGGGGGGGGGATCATAAAGAAGGTTGTCCTTTTAGACCAATTGTCTCAAATATTGGAACTTACAATCATGCACTTGCTGGTTCTTAGTGAAATATTTGGATCTATTTATACACAATAAGAATACTGTGACAGACAGTTTTGTCTTTGCTAATGAAGTGCAAGAGTTAAGGTTTGATAGGGATGTATATTGTGCCAGTTTTGATAAAGAATATTTAAATAGCCAAAACCACGTATAAGAAATATTACGATAGCAATTGAATGAAATTATAAGGGAATTGGGCTACCCGCGTTTGTTTTCAGACAGCTTTTGACATTCGCTGACAAAGATTCGCACTTCATTCTTAATTGGATCATGTAAGAAAAGATTAATGGTGCTGCGATGGACTAGAAACTTGCCCCTTCTCATGCCAACCATTTTAGTGTTTCCATGAAGAATAATGGCTAAAAAACTGCTCTAACAACGTTAAACTGATATATTCTCAGAGGTATGTGGATGACACTTTTTTATCTTCAAGGGCTCTGAATATATATATATATTTAAATATATTTTTTTGGAATATCTCAATAATTGTTATCATAGCATCAAGGTTTACTATTAAACATAAAAAAAATCACCAGCTTGCCATCAAGGATTACTGTCGAACATAAAAAAATTACCAGCTTGCCTTCTTGAACACTATGATACACAATATATTATGAAGGAAAAATTGAATTTGAAGTGTTTCATGATAAAACAAAAAAGGCGTGCCTTTTCATTTTGCCAGTTTCAGCCCATTTTTTAATCAAAAAGTTACTTATGATTTTGGTCCATCGTGCTTACAGGATCGCCAGCACATTTGAATACTTGTATAAAGAAACAAATAATACAATTTTTTAAAAGAATAATGGTTTTCCGTGAAATTTTATTGATTATATTATATAACAATATTTAAAAGAAGTTAAAAAACTCGTCTATAATGTTCTCCCTAAAAAAAAACAAAAACACATAAAATCGCACTACCCTATACGGGCAAATATACGATATTAGTGAAGAAACAAGCTTTTGCGTGTAATTTACTCCGAAATAGATGTACGTGTGATTTTTAGACAGGAATGTAGCCTGCAAAATTTAATCAGATCTAAGAATAGAGTTAGGTGCATACTTTGGAAGAAATAACTGTATTGGATAGTAACAGAAAGAGTACACCAGGAACTGTATTAAGTTTCACATTTTCTCTGATAACTCAGATTTAACATTGTAAACTCTGGAGGCCTAAAGTTAACTCGGATTTACTGTTGTCTGCTCTGAAGGTAGAAATCTTAACTCGGATTTAACGTTGTCAGCTCTGAAGGTAGAAATCTTAACTCGGATTTAAGTACAAAGCTACATAATGGGCTATCTGTAATGAGCCTACCACGGGTATCGAAACTCGGTTTTTAGTATTATAAGCCCACAGACCTCCCGCTGAGCCACTGGGGGAGCTCAGGTTTAATGTTGTAAGCTCTGGAGATCGAAAAGCAACTCAAATTGTTTTGGTAAGTTAATCTGTGGAAATTATATTATAATACAGAAATGCGTACGTGGTTGATGTTTGATTTTATGAAAACAGCTGTGATGGAGATGAGTTTTATAATGTAGAGATTGAAGTTTGTATTTAATTTCTACATTAGTACGACAAAAGAAAGGAAGTGTTATTGGTAGGCAGTTCAACTTACGTAAGATTACTGTTGCACTGACCGGAACTTTCCACAGCTCAAAAAAAAAGTCAACCATCCGAGAAACACGATTTATGAAGTATACGAAGAAGTGTTTGGGACAATAACATAAGAAAATAGCACGGAGTAACAAAGGGCAGAAAGTTATGGACATACAAGCAGACTTGAGATAATCATTTTGTCAGTAGTAAATAACAACTTGACGTGATAATTCAAAGAACATTTTGGTTAGGCTATAGAAATAATCTCTTACTAAATACATCTAATCTGGCCAGTGAGTGTGACGCTGAGAAATGATTACAGGCTTTCGGCCACGTGCTATATTCAAGCCATGTGACGTGATGCCAGATACGTTGGGATTGACAAAGATTCACCAGATATAACTTTAATTTCCCAGATGGTTTTCACGAGAGTTTCGTTTTTCTTTTATATATTTATTGTTTATTTATATTTTTTTGCATCTATGTGTGTGTGTGTATATATATATTTAGACAAATAACCAAGAAGAAACAAATAACTGAACAATAAAAAGAGATTAAAATTGAAAAACACAAGAAGGTAATAAATAATTGCAAAAAACAAACAAAAAAACGCTGAAAAGTGGCAAGTTATTGTGATAGGAAAATGATCTTAGATGTTCCAGAGAGAGATCTAAAATAATTCTCAAAGTAAAACTAAATGTAAGATGAGCAATGAAACCGGGGTTAGGTGACATTTCAAAGCAGATAAAAAGTTATGAATCTTGTCGATTTAATAATTTCATTAGTTTTAAATGAAGCCTACAGGAGATCAAACTCGGCTGCTTGTCTCGAAATGTTAGCACTAGAGGTTAATCTAGCAAGAATGTAAATAACGATATGACTGGGCTAAATGATATATAAGGCCATAGGAGTTTTAACAATATAATCTTGTAAGTAGGAATTGTTAATCTATAATCTCGCATCTAGGCGTTGTTAACTTTATAATCTCCTATGTAGGAATTGTGAACGTTAAAATATTTTATCCGACAGGCGGTATCACTGTCTATGTTGGGATGGCGCAGATTGTTCTACGAAATGGTATGGTTGGAATTTTGCACAATGCTATACGAGGGCTACCTGCGCTAGCCGTCCCTAATTTAGCAGTGAAAGACTAGAGGGAAGGCAGCTAGTCCTCACCACCCACCGCCAATTCATGGCTACTCTTTTGCCAACGAATAGTGGGATTGACCGTAACTTATAACGCCCCCACGGCTGAAAATGCGAGCATGGGGATTCGAACCCGCGACCCTCATATTGCGAGTCTACTAGCGCCCTAACCACCTGGACATGCCAGGCCTTCATCGAAATTATATTTCAAATATATCCTCAACAGGTCTTCAGAACTTTAAAATGCTATACAGGATTTCCTTTTATATCCATGTAATGACTGAGTCACAAGTTCTGTCAATGTCTGTAAATATCACAGCAAAATGTTTGAATTTCTTGTTCTTCTTCCTGCGCTTCTTTTTATTGCATTGAAAAAAAGGAAGCAAACAAGTAAAAAAAAACTTTTTCAAAAAAGGAAGTAAATGTAGGAATGGCTAATATCAATCCTTCAAAATTAATGCAAACAAGATAGTAGGGATGACATTTGCATCATTCCTACATAATAGCACAGGCAATAATTAACATATAGCAATATATATATATATATAACTATTCAATCGTAATTGAGTTTAATTTATCCTATTTTTGTCTGTTAACATTCTACTACAATGTGTGCCTGTGCTATTATGTAGGGATGATGCAAATGCCATCCCTACTATCTTGTTTGCATTCTTTATGAAGGATTGATATTAGCTATCCCTACATTTACTTCCTTTTTTAATTTGTTTTTACTTCATCCATAATCAGAGAAGTCACTGGCTTTATTCAAGCTAATTATGGATGTAGCTTACGTGCTAAAAAACGATTGTCACATAAAAAAGATAAATAAATAAGAACAGGGGAAATATATTTAACATATTTAGTTATAGATATGCTAGTATGTTGTGTTTAGCACATAAAAACACACAGTAATATCGGATGTTGTTCCATTAGTTTAATCGTATTTTCTGATAAAAATAGCTATACAGTCTAATACAAAATTATAGTATTATTGGTTACATTTCAATGTTCTTTCTAATATCCAAGCAATTTCGAGAATCGTTGGGAAACAGAATTTATAGATTACCCTGGTTTCAGTTTTGAATTTTAGTATATATTCTGTTGTTTTTTATTGAGCTTAATATATAATTTAAAAATCTATAGGCCTGCGTGCAATTTTTGTTTTATGATCAAGAACAATGTAAGAAGTTTTTGTTGTGTAAAAAAAAAAAACATTAAAAGAGTAAAATGAGCACATTAACTAAATCAGTGTCTTGCTAAGATTTTTTATTCTCCTGAAGAAGATATAGTCAGTTATTTTACAGCGACTGAGTTTCTGGATCTTTTAAATTTTATATTTTAAATATAGTAATCACTCAAATCTTGTAATTATGGGAAGCGAGCTTTCAATCTTATAATTTCAGTATAGATATAACTTACCTTTATTTCTGTCTAATAATACACAACAACGCAGTGAAACGTGGTAGAAACGTCTATCTATCTATCGTTTTTATTCTTACATTCATCCAGAGGCGTAGCCATGGGGGCCAGACCCCCTGAAAAATCTAGGCATATTGATCACATATTATTTTTCAGCTTTTATATATAATAAACTTGATTTGTTTTAATGCCTATTTTATATAAAAAAATTAGATCAATTTCAACTCCCCCATCTCCTTCCCGAATGGAAAACCTGGCTACGCCATTGTATTTATCTCCAACATTACCTACGATTAGTTTAGGTCGATGTGGACGACAAAGGTTGAAAGCCTTCGTATCTTTGAAATTTTATAATAAGACTTGGACGAACACAAATGCCAAGTTCGAATAGGGTTAGTTACTGTTTTCCATATATCAACTCTTTATTTAAATACTTCTAAGGTTTCGCGTTAGGGAAATATATTTTTTCTTTAGCTGCAGTGTAATTTTCCTTTAAAACTGCTCACTAAGGTCAATCTGATTAGTTTGATCAGATTTTGTTCAACAGAAACAGCTAAGGTATTTGTAGAGATTTTGTTTACTAGCAAGCAAAAAATTGAACATAGTATGTATACCTTTCAAACAGACGCCACACAGTAATGGAGAATTCGGATTTTCTATTTGTCAAAAACAAAGCGAACTCACGAATGTCGTGCTTAGCGGCGTAGAACAGCATGTAATTAAATGGACTTGGTCGTACAAATAAAACGTAGACTCACGATTTATTCTAGACCAGTAAAGTAGAAATCTGTATTCGATAGACCTCTTGGGTTTACCGTTTAAAAATGGGACAGTAAAAAATAAAAAGTAAACGGAATGTTCGATTCCTAAAAAAACTTCTTTGGACTCGTGTTTGCAATTTTTGTTTCTATATATAACAAAACAATATAGTTCAAAAATGTTAAATAATATGGTATTGAGTAAGTCTTGTAACTCGTTGTCGTAAGTTAGATTTGTATCTACTGGCTTTTTAATTATTTACGTCATACATGGTTTGTCCTTTTTTTGCAAGCTTGTTTTATAAAGTTATGTGTTATACACAATTCATTCTCTCTTCCTTTCATGCGTGTTATGTATATTTTATTATTTTCCATATGTTTACTTTTCCCAGGATGTACTATACATGATTTATAATTTACCCCCAAATATGTTATGCATGATTTTTTTCTTTTTCCTCAGGTGTGTTATATCTGATAATTATTATTTGTTTCCCGAATGTATTGTACATAGGTTATTCTTTTTTTTTTGTCAGATGTGTTTTATCTCATTTCGTCTTTGCCGAGGTGTGATACACATGATATATTCTTTTTCTCAAGGGGTGTTTTTGTCAAGATGTGTTATTAATAGTTTATTTTTGTCAACGTGTGTTATACATGATTTATTATTTTGATGAAGTTATGTTATGTATATCTTATTATGTATGTCAAAGTGAGTTATATATGGTTTATTTATTTTATTAAGAATATTATATATATATATGGTCTATTCCTTTTTGTCAAGGTGATATACATAGTCGTTTTGTCAATGTGTGCTATACATGTTTATTATTTTTGTCATAGTGTTACACTTAGTTTTTTTTTGTCAAGATGTGTTTTTTTTTGCTTCAGATGTGCTCTTCATATTTACTGCCTTTCTTCTCATGTTGTGCAATGCACATTCTCATCTTTTTTTTTCCTAGTCTTTTCCACACAATTAATACTGTTACGTTTGACTATATTGGTAACCAGTTTGAGATAAAGTTCCCTGATTTGGTTGTTTAGTTCATGATGCATTTAAGAGAGAGAGACTTTAAAAAGTTGCGATGTTACTAACCCGTATTCACAAACAGTTAAGATAAAAACCAAGACCTTCTCTGCCAATCATACTAAGACAAAATCTAAAACCTTTTCTGCCAATCATATTAAAACAAAAACCTTCTCTGCCAATCACATAAAAACAAAAACCAAGGCCTTCTCTGCCAATCATACTAAGAAAAAACCAAAACCTTCTCTGCCAATCATACTAAGACAAAAACCTTCTTTGCCAGTCACATAAAAACAAAAACCTTCTCCTTCGATCATACTAAGAGAAAAACTAAGACCTTCTCTGCCAATCATATTAAAACAAAAACCTTCTCCTCCGATCATACTAAGACAAAAACCAAAACCTTCTCCTCCGATCATACTAAGACAAAAACCAAAACCTTCCCTGCCATTCATATTATAGAACACCTTTTTGACGCCCTTGGGAACACAACTATCAACAGGTAAGATACTAATATTTCTCTGTCTTTAACAAGTGGTCAAATTAAAGATTCACGTCTTGGAGGCAGAACTCTATGTTTTATTCATGACTCAATATCTGAAAGTGTAAGAGTTTATTTCTAATCTATGACAAGTGTTATATAACCTTTCGAAAGAAAATGAAACGTTGCTAGCGGTTTGTCAGATGCTTCGAATTTCAACTGAAGGATTTCTTTTTCCTTAAGCAGAAGGGTACTGCGGATTTATAGCACTGGGACACGCAGAAGAATATTGAAACTATAGTTTAAAGTGTAGTATCTATTTGCAGAAAATTCAATTTTTTTTTTACAGACAACGATGAATAATCTGTAACCATGGGAGACAGTTTTCTCTAGATCTTATCAGCTTTTCTACATTCTCGAAGAGCTTGCTATCGGGAACTCTTAAACGAGAACAACTTACTGACATTAACTTTTTATTTTTTGTTTTCACAAAGAAGAAAAAAGTGGTTCAGTGCAGATGAAGTGAGGCTGCTCCTATTTGCCGTCCAGAAGATAAGTGTTATCATGTTCTTCTTTTCCTGTCGTAAAACTAGACGTGTACAAAACATATTACTCGCTGGCATGAGACAGTCTTTGATAAGCTATGATAACGCTTTAGATAAGGCGTCAGATTTCTTCCATCAGAATCACGGAAAATAAAACTTTATGTAAAAAGAAAATGCTTGGATGGCCAGAGTTTTAAAACAAAACTTGGTATAAAATTAAAAATGCTTGTATAATCACACCTTTAACAACAAAAAACAATGTCAAATAAAACTGCTTTTGTAATCACACATTTAAAAACAAAACTTAGTGTAATTCAACCTATTTCTTTTTATAAGTAGATATTACAAAGATTATTTGGGCAATAATACAAACCTATCCTAGTTTATAAGTGGCAGGTACGTATAATATCCAAGAAACAATACCAATCTATCTATCTAGGTCGGTTTCAACTTCAGCTATTCCTTTTAAGAGGTGTAAGACAAGGAGATCCAATAAGTGTTTTTTTATTTAGACTAGCAATAGAATATTTTTATTTATATTTCAAAAAATTAGTTTCTTAAGATCAATATCAAGCTATAGTTATCATCAAAGACTTATTCTATCATCTTATGCTGACGATATAAACATTTATATTAGACAAGAGTCAGAATTGAATGTTATTCAAAATACAATAAAGGAATTTGAAGCATATTCGGAATCAAAGTTTAACGAAGAAAAATTATTTGGTTTATAGTCTGGTGCTTGGCAAACACAAACAGAAAATAAACATGGTCGAATCAAGTAATAAAAGTATTTGGAGTGTGGTACGTATTAGAATTTCAAATGACCTGAAATTGAGTTAAATGATACTTTAAATTTAGTAGTTAAATTAAAGCCCATATATAGTCAGTTTACGATATTTGCCAACAAGATTGATACATACCGTTTTCGTTTTTAACTACTAAATACGTTTTAATTATA
>NW_013665716.1:1132686-1138137 GCF_000517525.1 Limulus polyphemus
CACAAACTTGCAGACAATATAAAGTCTTCTTTCTAGTCTCAAACTTTCTTGATATCTTATCGAAGGTTTACGATGAGCTAGTTAATTACGAGTTGATGTAGGTACGATTCGTCGGGAAGCTAGCTAGCTTTGTCCTTTGCCACACACGCCGAGTTTTTTGTCCTTTGTCACGCGAGCTGAGTCTTTCGTGGTGAATTTATATAACGTTTTCGTAAAAATACTAATGTCCGATGAGAATCCACTGAAGTTAAATAGTTTGAAATGTTCGAACTTTGTAAATATTCCTGGTTAGATATCTGAAGTTTTCCGATTGACAAGCGTTATAATAACCACAATTATAGATTTCGAAGTTTGTAACACACTGATTATAGCGAACTAATAATAGACACTCTTCTTTTGGCGCGTCACGTTGGTTATATTTATAGCCGTGGGAAGTTTTTTAGAAAATTCAGATTACATAATAATACATTTAAGCGTTTACGTATATACAAATATTTTTGATTTTTACTCTCGACAATCTTCTACAACTTTGGAGAATAGGCGGGAGTTTTACAAAAGATATCTAACACTATAAGCTATGCATGTTTTTAAATATAAACTTGATCTGAACAACGTCGATATTAAAATAAATATATAATAACAAATTCGTTACAAGTGTATTTAGAAAATTCTTTGGTGTGGATTCAGAGAAACTGGGATGAACCGAAACAGAAATGTAGTGAAATTAATACAGTCTGAAAGCGTTTTCAACCTTTTCTATCATTAAAAGGAAAATATTTCTTCATCAAATTATTAGTAGTATTATGTGGCACAGATTTTAGGTATTAAAACCGCCTGAGAATTTGATAACTAATTTTCAAAACGTTTTTATACAGTTTGTTTGGAAGAAAGTTCGCTGGGTTAATATAAATACTTTATCTATTGAAGAAGGTAGATTAACTCTTATATCCTTGAATGATAAATTAACTATTTTTAGGATTCGTTACTTTGAACGTGTTTATATAAACCAATCAGTTCACCCATCTGAATTACAACTGAAACTATTTTTAAACGGGCATATCAACGTTTTGATTTTCTTACAGTTTTTTTTAATGGATCGTATGGAACCACGAAGAATGTTAGGAATGTTTTATAGCTCTACTTTAAAAAGGTGGTGTAGGGTTAACATAAGAAGGAAAATTCAAAACTATTCAGTTCAAGCACTTCTTTATGAGCCTCTTTTCTTAAATTCTTATTTATTAGATAATACAGGAAATACGTTTTGTTATTTTTCGTGGCTGATAAATAATGTGATAACAGTATTAGACATTTTAGATAACGAAAAAGATAGATGGAAAAACACAAGGTCAATCTTGCCGTCACAATTACAGAATAATGAAATGAAGAGCGTTTAAAACGTTTAGTGACTGCGATTATTATTCACTTTAAACACATTGTTAATCCTATAGAATTAAAAAACAATTGTGATAATTTAACCAATAATGAATAAGGTAACACATATAGTTTAGAATCGCCAGTATCAGAACAGGACACTAAAACCTTGTATAACCATTTAGTAAAACGAAAAGAAAATAATTTTTTGAATGACTGTCATCCTCAATTACCAAAAAGTATATGGAATATAATATATAGAAAATCGTGACGCAGATATACAGTGGAACTTATATATGATGCATTAACTAACCCACTATGGTTAAAGCGAATAAATGTGACTGAAAATTAATTATGTCTGTATTGTAATACTATGATAAGTAACAATTGGCATATGATTTTAGGTGGATTACAAATGTACTTTTATTACACATGATGTTTAAGTTATATTCAACAATTTTGGGAAGAACATGTGAATCGTACGATTATTGGTATTTATGCTTTTATAAAAGTTGTAATAGCTTTAAATTAATTGAGGTATGTAATTACATCATTATTTTAGGAAAGAGTATTATATACAGTTATTGGTGCGAGATACAAAAAATAATGTTCCGTATCTTCAAATAATTAACGAGAAATTATTACGAAATTTCATTAATAGACTGAAGTCCCGGATTACATTAGAAAAACTATGGGCCGAACAAAATTGTGAATTAGAATTATTAAAAAATTGGATTCAAGAATGTCGATGGTTTATTATAGATCATAATATTGTGAAATTTCGTCTTTTTTAATAATATATTAATTTTTTTTCCTTCCTGTGCGATATGTATATATATGTATATATATATATAATTACAATTTGAATAATTATTGTACGATAAATAATAGTTGATGGTGTGATTGGATTTTATTTAAGTAAATTAATTCAACATTTTACAACTATTACTTCTGAGGTTATTGAATATAGTTAAAGGTAATCATTACTTTAAAACATCACCCATTTTAAATATGTAGCAGTATGTAATAATTATTTATAGATAAGAGTAATAAATTTGTTATGTAAATAATATAATGGATGAATATGTTTTTATTTCCTTAGATATAAAAAACTGGTTGTTTGGTGTCAAACTTGTAAAAACTGGTTTGGTTGTTTTAATAAAAAGTATCTATCTATCTTTAGAAAACAGAACTTAATGTAAAATAAAAAAAAACAACTTAAATAGCTCACACAGTTGTTTTCTTAATTATAATCAATAATTTAATATAAATAAATATATATCTATATTCCTGCTGAGGCTGGAGTTATGCTCTAACTTTGAATTCATGATATGAGGTGAGGATATAATATTGTGTCTGTTTCTGTCTGCAAAGCAGCGTAGTAACGCAAATCCATATTTATTAAAAATGATTATAAGAAAATCAATTCCTCGCTTTACAATTCCTTAGTTTCTATCTTCAGAAAGTTTTCTTTTTAAATTTTATCTCCGATAAAAGAAATTTGTGTGTTTGAAAAATTACAGTTTAATAATAATATAATAAATAATTTGCTCAGAAACAATCCTTAAGTAAAAGAATTTGTAAAACTTTAATAAATTTTGTGAAATAATCAATTCTCTAACGAAGAAAACTCTCAACACAATTGAAGTACATCATAGCAATGGCTAACATATGGATATTTAGTGTAGAGAAAGATATATATAGGTTATTCGGTCAATAATACCAACCTATCTTTTATAAGAGGCGGATACCTTGATTAATTATTTGGGCAAACGGTATCAACCTATTTCTTTTTATAAGTAGATGGCGCAAAGATTACTTGGGCAATAATATCAACCTATTTTTGTTTATAAGTGGAACGTACGTAGAATATCCAAGAAACAATATCAATCTATCTATTGTTCATAATTAGACAGCATGCAAATAATATTAACCTGTGACTTATCTATTGTTTATACTTAGGCAGAATGTGTATTATCCGGTAAAAATATCAACCTATGACTTATCTAATATTTATAAATAGAAGATATGTAGATTATCTGGAAAATAATATTAACCTATTTATTCTTTGCCCTCCAGTGACACGGCGGTATGTCTGTGGATTTACAACGCTAGAAATCGGGTTTCGATACCCGCGGTGGGCAGAGCACATATAGCCTTTTGTGTAGGTTTGGGCTTAACTACAAACAGACAAACAGATTTATTGTTTATAGCATTAAAACGGTTTCTGTTGTTAGGCTGGTTACTTCGCATTTGGTAAGTATAAGAAAAAGTCTTGTCCACTTAATGATAAAAAATTGTTTTATTTCTCCAACTTTAAAGCTCTACAAGTAAGATTAACTAACATTTTCAGATAGGTCTAAGTTAACAGTAGAAACCAATGCAACAATTTCATCACTTAGTAATTTTATTGCTTGTACAGTACATCTCGTAGCTATTATTACACAATCACGAACAAAAACTTAATATTCCAAAACTTAATTAACTAACTGATTGACAAGTTGAATCAAATAATAATTCATTACTTCGGACTCAATGTAACAAGTGCAATATTAAATAATATCTTAATATAACTTAACTTACATTTTATACTGCTCAAGTTGTTTGCTAAACTTTCTATAGAGTGTTAAGCATAAAGCCGCACTCATCAAATTACGACAAATCTTCCTCTGGCCAATCAACAATACAGATATCTAATATTCTTAGCCTACACCAAAAAGTAGAAGATAGGTGGCTTATCTGAGAAATAATGTCTAGTTATCTACTATTTATAAGTAAACACTGAATAGATTATATGGGTTATAATATCAACCTGTCTGTTGTTTATAAGTAGAAATAAAGTGTATTATTCGGGAAATAATATCAACCTATAAAATTTTATTAAGTAGACAAACATGGATTATCATGGAAATAATGTCAACCTATGTACTGTTTATATGTACAAGGTGTGCGGATTATTCGGGAAATAATATCAACCTTTATATATATTGTTTATAAGTAAAAAGCACGTGGATTATCTGGTAAAGGTTACATTTCAAGAGACACAGTAGTGGGTCGTGCGGCCAAAAAAAAACTGCTGCAATTTTGATTGAGTTTCTTTCCTTTTTCTTCTTCTTTTCATCAAAAGTACAGAAACTTTATTTGACAGAAAAACATACTCAACTCCTACAATTAGGAGTCTCATTTGGTGTAAATATAAGCCACATGTGCAAAGCTATTCGACAAAATCCGCTCAAATTTGACGAAAATGTTTGCGCACGCCTCCGCAAAAAGTCACGTGAGCTATAGGTCTAACATTTTTACAACAGCTTCAAGTAGGAGTAAAAGTGGATTTTTTTTAGTTCTTGTCATTCAGATTAAAGACGGCTGATTTAGAGCAGCAAAACTATAGGGTAAAAGGACGTGTAGATACATAAGTATTGGTTAAGCCAAGCAAATTAGATTACCAGTTTCTAGCTCAAGTTTTGAAAAGAATCATATAGGTGAACGGTTATTATTGATTATTCATTGTCAACTTTTGAGCAGATATTTACTAAATTTTATGAAATTATCATAATTAAAGAGGGTTTAGGGTCACGTGGTGTTAACTTAAGCAATTACCATAAATAATGATTGTCAGCATTTATAAATATAATTTATTTCGCCAATTGTCAAATAAAAGGCTTTTACTTATACTTCTTAGTAGTATAAATATATACTGCTACGTCTCTGTTCATTAGTTAATTTTCTGTAAATTCATTCCGACGAAACTTTAGCGACACAAGTCCTTTCTTAAATAAAACTGGTTTATTCTTTCTGAATATAACTTTACGATACACTTAATTTCAACAGTCGCTCTATAACAACGCTATGTCTCACGTGGCCAACAATATTTTGTCCGCATACATTCAATTACTCATTACACTGTTGTCCCATCACGTTGTGAACGTCTTATATATACGGCCCGGCATGGCCAGGTGGTTACGGCGCTCGACTCGCAATCTGAGGGTCGCGGGTTCGAATCCCCGTCACACCAAACATGCTCGCCTTTTCAGCCGTGGGGGCGTTATAATGTGACGCTCAATCCCACTTTCGTTAGGT
>NW_013665716.1:1138916-1142258 GCF_000517525.1 Limulus polyphemus
TCGTCTGCTTTTAACTCTTATTATAACTAAACTTAAAAATAATAAAAATATTCACTAACAAATATAAATTAATCACTAATATTTAAACCAAACAGTATTTTATATCATGACACAAACTCCTCTTCAAGATAAAATATTTACAATATTTTTTATTATATACAAAGACTGTTCTTAGTTCAAACACAGAGTCTGCTCATACAGTCTGCTCTAGCATTTGCAGACCCTTTGATGGCCTCAATGCGGAACTTGTAGTTCTGAAGATACAATGCCCACCTAATGATCCCCGCACTTTCGATCTTGCAACTCTGAATGTATGCAAGTGGTTGATAGTCTGTCTGGATGATGAACTCCTTCCTATGTAGATAGTTATGGAATTTCCAAATGGCAAATATAATAGCCAGACACTCTCATTCAATCATCGAGTAGTTCTTCTCACTATTCAACAGCATTTTACTTATATGTGTTATTGGAAATAGTCCATCTTCATGTTCCTGTAAGAGTTCTGCCCCATTTCCAATGTCTCAAGCATCAGCCTGAACAATTAATGGTTTGTTGAAGTCTGGCATTCTAAGAATTGATGAGCTTCCCAACATGTTATTTAATTTCTGGAATGCCACCTGGTGTGGTTGTTGGGTAAGCCTTTATTGGTCAGGTCAGTCAATGGTGCAGTAATTTCAGCATAATTTGGGATGAATTTCCTATAGTATCCCGCTAACCTAGGAAGGATCAGACTTGCTGTTTGGTCATTGGAGCTTGTGTATTTTGTATGCGGGTTATTTTTTCCTTTTCCATGGCTGTCTGTCGGTATGTAGCACTTGGATGGCCTGATGGTGAGGCCTGCTGCCCTCACTCGCTGGAATAGTTGTCTAAGTCTCTTCAGATGGTCTTCCCATCTTGCAGTGTGTGTCAGAATGTTAGCCACATAGTACTCGATTTTGCTTGTGGGACTTCTCGATAAACGAATAATACTGCCTGTGAGTACCTGGCCCAGTTACGTGGTCATTCTTGGCACATCGTCTTTAGCATACTCTTTAAATCTCCATTGACTCTCTCGCAAAGTCCATTACATTTAGGATTGTACAGGGTGGTAAAGAGTCTCCGAGTTTCCTGCATCAGTTCTGAAGTAAACTGGGTCCCTCTATCACTCAGGATTTCTCTCGGAAAGCCTACTCTGCAAAAATCTCCAGGAGGGCTTCTGCTTCTCTCTCTGTCTCTATTTTTGGCAATGCCATTGCTTCTGGATAACGTGTTGCATAGTCGACTACTGTTAGCACATACCAGTTGCCCTTGTCAGACACAGACACTAGTGGCCCAATCAAGTCCACAGTTTCTCTGCTGAATGGCTCTACTATGAGAGGCATCTCCCCAATAGCACTTTGGCTACTTTCCCTCTAGGTATTGTCCTTTGGTAGATGTTACATGACCTGCAGAATCTACTCACATCTCCAATTACTCCCGTCCAATGGAAATTATTGGTTATTCTGTCTGCCATTTTCTTTGTTCCTAGGTGTCCTCCCACAATTGATTCATGAAACAACTTCATCATTTGAGTTTGGTATTCTGTTGGTATAATGATCTGTTCAACATAAATGCCTTGATATATTCGGTATAGAACTCCCTTCTGGTCCTCTATTCTACAAGTATCTTTCTCCTTTGTTTTGTGCTCGATTTTCTTCTGGGCATTGTTCCAAAGTTTCTGCAGTGAAGGGTCTTTCTTCTGTGGTTCCTCCAGTTCCTGCAAACCTAAATTCGGGATATCGCCTTTTGACACTTGCAAGGGCTTGATGTCTTGTTTGCTCTTTTTCTTGAGCTCTGTTGGTGACAACAGATACTTCATCAATCTTCTTTCTGTCTAGTTCCTCAAAGTTTTTGATACACATGGCCTCAAGGTCTCCTACATAATATAGAGTATCCACTTTTATTTTTGCTATCGGGAATTTTCTCACTGTTTTATCAGTTAGCACACAAAAGTGTACCTTTCCTGTTATCTGATCATTGGATACTAAACTGGTTCTCACTGCTGCACTACTGCACTCAGTGTATCGTAGAACCTTCACTTTCTTGTCCCCAGCATAGCCTTCACATATTGGCATATTATGATTTGTTGGCATCTCTTGATATTTGTCACAAGTTCCCATCACTATTGCACTGTTGATCCATTTGCTAATTTGAGCCGACCATTAGTCGTACACTGATTAATCACGTTTTCTTGTATTGAACTTGACAAGTCGTCTTGATTCTCTTTCTTCTGGCAGCAGCATCCATAATGCCAGTCACTCTTTTCTAGTTTCTTACCAGCACTGTCTTTGTAAACGGCTCCAGCTGCTTTATGTTGAGGCTTCTGCTGTTGTTTGCTGGTAATGGACTTGCACTCTTTTGCAATGTGCCTCATTTTATAACAAACATAACATTTCTTTTCCCTTCTGTGTATTAACCCCTGTCACCTTTGGTAAACTCCTGCTACTGGTCGGCCATTACTGGTTTCAAATTTATCTGGACATTCTTAGACTTGCCAGTTATACTACCTCCATGGGCGTCCACATACTATTCTGCCAGCTTGAGCATCTTGTCTACATCTTTTGGTGCTCTCTCCTTCAAAAAACAGTGACATGTTAGTTGAACACGTGGTCATGAACTGTTCATGTACTAATAGGTCTGCCAGTACCTCAAAAGTATTTTCACACATGGCCATGTCAGTTCATCTGGTGAAATATCGCCACAAACTGAAATACAGTTTCTCCAGTGTCGGGTTTGACTCCTCTGAATTTCCGACGAAAACCTTCTTCAGTAAGTTTATATCGTTTCAGTAAAGCTACTTTTAATTTGTCATAATCAATGGCATATTCTGACGTCTTGCCTGCATATACTTGTAGGCCTTTTCCTGTGAGAAGTGGACTGAAACAGACTGCCCAGTCACCTTTGTCCCAGTTCTGACTTTGGGCGAATCTTTCATATCTCTCCAGGAAAGCATCCATGTCATCTTTATGTTCATCAAATTTGGGCAGCTTGGGCCGGCTAGCTCTCACTCCATTGTCATTCTTAGGTCCTTCTTCCTTCGGTTGGGAGAGTTTTGCAATCTCAATTTGTGCTCTTATTCTCTCTATTTCTAGTTTCTCCTATCTCTCTCTTTTCCTTCTTTCTCAATTTGTATTATCATTCTTTCTATTTCTAGTTTCTCCTTTCTATCATTTTCTTCTTTCTCAATCTTTTCATTGTCTTTATTCCTAGTTTCTCCTTTCTCTCGTTTTCTTCTTTCTCAATTTGTATTATCATTCTTTCTATTTCTAGTTTCTCCTTTCTATCATTTTCTTCTTTCTCAATCTTTTCATTGTCTTTATTCCT